>NC_133619.1:359224720-359417220 GCF_048593235.1 Sminthopsis crassicaudata | reverse complement strand
TGGTTATCTCAAAGCATGGATTCATACTCATATCAAAGCATGATTCATATTTATGAAATGAAATTAGCCAAATATTGAACACTGAGTGAAGCATGATTATTTTGCATTTTAGACTTTTGCCCATTAACAAAAAGGTGTCCTTGTCACTGAAAACTTAGCTCCAACAATATTGGAAGATGATGACCAGATACATAGCAGACATTGTTTAATTTATAAATATTCAGGATAAACTTTGGTAACAATCATCTCTTTTTCTTTCATTACGCGTACATAATGACTACTCATTTACCCAAATTTTCCTTAAAATGATCTGTTTCAATAAAGAGAATTTCCCAGAGCTCTAAGGATTACTGCTTTGGGTGCATCCAGGGCAGACAGCATAAAACATGCCCTCAAATAACTTTGCAATTTATAATGTGAAAATATCACAAGGAACAATTATAATTTAGTGAAAGGAGGGGAAACCTAATCTATTATTTTGTGGTAGAGAAACAAAGGCAGCACCCTAATCTGTGAAAATTTTAAGAGATCAGGAGGCTGCCATGATGAAGGAGAGTAGAATGGGCCTAGGCCAGAGCGGAGACTATGCAGTGTGTAACATCCAAAAGGAAAAAAAAAGAAAAAAAAAAGATACTCATTACCTCATTACTATTACCTAGATGTTAATGTGATAAAATAAATGAAAATGTTGTTAAAATATCACTGTAATTTATAATTGAAACATCTTTTAAAATAATTATTCTAACATTGCATGATCTCTAAATTTTGATGCCCTTACTTCCCCATTGTGCTTTGATTTAGCATCATCATGATTTCAGAGACTGTTTCTTATTATTTTTATTTCTCTCTCAGAACTTTGTATATTGTTTTTCACATAATGCAAAATATTATTTAAAATTCATTTATATGAATTAAATTATTTCAGATTAATTTTTGAACATGCATATTATTCTTAGATACAGTATAGAGCAAAGCTTCTTAAACTGTGGATCACAGATTGTGTACCTGAATTTGACAAAAGCAAAAGGTTTCTGAACACAATGACCAAAAATTAATTAAAATCAAATGCATAATAATTTTGATCTGTTTCTAGCAGCATGTGCCTTTGTTGCATCCTATGACTCCACTGCACGCAACATGCAGGCTTTTCATTGTGCATGCATGAATGTTGCTAGAAACATCTTGGCTTAGATTTAAGAAGGGGTCATGCAAAAATTTCTCAGGAGAAAAGGGACCACAAATGGAAAAAGTTTAAGAAGCCTTAGTGTAGAGGTACCCACCATATCTTCCACTATATTTATCCCAACACTAAATGACACCCAGATGGTTATGATTTAGTTCTTCTTATTAAGGTGTTTTATGCTATTTTCCTGTGTCTTTTTTCACTGAAAAACTGAGTTTTTCTGGCTCATACTCTAACTATAGTATCTATCTTCTAGAGTTTGGAGAACCAGAAAACCAACCTGTTAGTATAGTAAATAAAAGAAAAATACATATTGTCAGAATGAAAATTGATCCTATTTTGAGGTACATGAATTGTATTAGATGGGAAGTGTTTACTATATTTTGTCCCTTTGATTACTATTTGTTAATTTAATGACTCTCCTCTATATTCTAGGTAGAAAAAATTATTGGATAAAAGACCCTTGCATATTTGAGATTTGAATGTATTTTGTTTGTTATGTATCTATTTGACCTCTATGTAATGTTTGTAAGGTTGTTGGGAGTTCAAATAGAATATGTGGTCCCCTGCTTAGAAACATAGATATAACATATATAAAAGAAAGGAATTTAAGAAGTCAAAAAGTGACATATTAACTTATAAATATGCTACTAAAATGGATTATTTGATGGCTGACACAAAATGACAATGAAAGAGTGATAAAAATCAGAGTGAATTTAATTGGGGATAGTATTCTGGAACTTATGTAAATTTAAAGCCATATTTTGACAAGACACAAATGATGTAGTAATGATATAATTAAATAGTTCTATACTTACAGTTAAATATATATCCTTTTTTTCATTTCTTGCAGAAAATGTTGAGGCTTTATTCCTGAGTTTTCACTTCAGAAGAATGATTTGACAAGAGATCCAATACAATGTCCTCAAACTATTTGGACTCTGGTTCAATTTCTCAACCAAATCAACTTGTATTGAATCTTATGTTAAACTCTAGGGCAAAAGGACAAAAAGGAAGTAATGTCTGTCATGGGGAAGATAACAACCAAGGTTGACTAAATGTAGAGAAATGCAAAATGACAACAAGGTAGTTTGGGGGAAGAGACTGCACTAGCAACTAAGGAGATCAGAATATACTTAATCTAGAAGATGAAGCTGAGTTAAAACTTGAAGGAAAAAAAGGAAAACTGAGAGAAGTGAGGAGGCAGTGCATTCCAAATGTGAAAGACAGCTAGTGTTAAGGCATGGAGACAGGAGATAGAGGGTCATATGTAGGTGGAATAATTAGCAAGCAAATATGGATGAATCACCCATATGGTTGGCTCCTCAGTCATATCCTTATCAAGTTTCTGTAATAATTCTTTGTTTCTAATACAAGTGTCATATTAAAGGCTAGGCTACTAAACATATAAGAGATAACAATATAATTAGCAGATAGGCAGACAAACAGGTAAATAGACAGATAGATATATTGATAGATAGATGAATGTACTTGTGTGTGTATACATGTGTGTAATGGAGGAGGGGAAGAGAGAAAAAAGAGAGACAGAGACACCACACACACACACACACACACACACACACACACACACACACATTTCCAATTTGGTTTATAAGGACTAAATTACTTCCAAAGTAACAAGATTTAGATATCAGATAGAATATAGCTAGATTGATGTTGATAAGGGACTAAACTGCTTTCTCAGATTTTACCTGCTTTCTACAAATATACAGCAATGTGCAGACAAATAAAAGCTAACTGATTTCAAAGGTAAAAACAAAATTATCAAACAAACTTGAAATAATGCAGAAAAACTTAACTCTAAAATAGTCATTTTCTAAGATGTTTTTCCCTGGATTTTTATGGTGGAAAGTAAGAATTTCCTTTTTTCATCAATGATTTTTGGAAGACCAATTTTTTTGATGCTTTATTTCAGAGATTTGCAGATGATTTCTAGATATCCTTGTGTGTAAAAGTATATGAAAATTCAATCCTTCAGGATCTAAGAGAATTTAGCTATCAATCCAACAATATTTCAGATGTTGTTGCTTGCTCCAACTCTCCAACTGGCAGACCAGGAAGAATAATATTTTTTTAAATAATAAAAAAAAGACAAGACAAAAGAACAGTATGAATTTCTTTACAGTTGTCATAGTCAACAATAACATCCCTTTCCCCCAAATAGACTTTATGGAATATAATAAAAACAGCAAACTTTGTGATTGGAAAGAGTTTATGGAAACCAGGACATTTGTTTTAAAAACGTATCACTTGTTGAACCATTTTATGGAAGTTTTAAGTCTTTTATTGCATATAAAGGGGAAAAAGTTAATATTTTAATTTAGAATCACTTTTACTGCTACTGCTAGCATAGATAAAAATTTATAGTTTCACAGCTGTAGAGTTTTTAGATTTAATTAGAGGAACTATTTCTTTTATGCAACAACTTTCACACTGAGGTAGGCTATGCTGATTTGAATTAATGTGCTTTAAATATTTTTTACTGAATTTCCTGCTGTGAATTGTTAAAGAATGACTTTGTGTTGCATGCCTCTAAAAGAGGACCTTTCTCCCCTCTTCTGTTTAATTTTCTTCTGCCTTATATGCAATATTTAGAGAAAATTTGGGAGCAACAAAATCATTTGGAAATTATAATTCTCAGAAAGTACAGCACATGAATTCAAGTGAAAATTTTAAGTAATTCTAGGATTTTGCCAGTCCAGAAAAAAAGAACAAATTACTTAAAGTTTTCCAAGAGTAAGGAACAAGGAATATTTCACATGGTGCCTATGCTTGCAAATTGTTTGATCTATTTGGATCACATTACATGAACAGTGAATTTTTAGTTTGTTGCTTAATGCTATTTTAAAGAACGATTAAAATTTAGTGAGACAATGCTTTTACATGATCTATTATCAGTTGGCAATATGCAAATAATCTAAACCTCAAACAAGGTATCAAAGAATGAATTGGTTTATATAATGATCTGCTTAACTGAAGGTTAGGTCAAGTTAAATACTTTTTCTTCTTTTTAACTTTTTCTGGAAATTACTTAAAAATACATGTCGAAGTAATTGGTAAAAAAGAATAAACTTGTTTAGGGAGCATGCTTTTCCATAGGCAGGATAAAAGTTATGTGAATATTTTCCTGTTTGAGGAAGCAAAGTATTAAATTGGCTCCATCCTAAGTTCTGTAATTGTACATCCCATTGTATAATGTTATCCTACTTTTCCTCTTTGTTTTTTAAAATCTATAATATTTATTTTAAATAAGAAATATATACAATTATGGAGCTAAATTTAAATCATTAAGTTCATTTCACTAAGTCTCAGTTCATATCTAGTTCATATTTGCCTTATTGAATATTTTAATAAAAATTATATCACCATATTTGATTATTTTACCCCAAAACTGCCTAATCATATCTTTTACTCATTTACCAATTGGTGAATGCTTCATATATGTATAATTTTACTTAGTTTTCTATATATTTGAGAAGCAAGGTCTTTATCAGAAAAACTTACTGTAAATTTTGCCCCCCCCCAGTTTTTTGCTTTCCTTCTAATCTTGATTCAGTAGGTTTTATTTTATGCCAAACCCTATTTAATTTCATGCAATCAACATTAAACATTTTTACATTCATTTAATGATCTAGTTTGATCATAAATCCTTCCCTTATCCATAGATCTGAAGGTAAACTATTCCATGCTCTCCTATATTTATATCATCCTTTATGTAAAAGTCATGTACCTATTTGATCTTAGCTTTAAATCTCCTTTTATCCTGTCCCTAATTCTGAAGGTCTGTAAGTTTTCATTTCTTTCAAGGTGCTGTAATATAAGGAGAGGTGTGATGACTGCTCTCCTGGACTATATTCTGTCTGGTCTGTGGGTGACTACAAAACCTTTTTTTTTTTTTTTTTTTTGCCTTGGAATTGTAAGCAGAATCCCTGATCTTTCTAGAGTTCTTCCTTGCTCTGAGACTGCAACCCAGAACTATGTATAGGGAAAATAACCAGACAGTAAAGGGAGAGGAAGCTCTCCTGTTTCTAGAAAATAAACTCTATTCAGTATAGGAGGGTGATGGCATCTGTCAGCTCTACTCAACTTCTTCTTGGAATATTCTTCTCCACTCACAGCAGTCTGAAGTAAGATTTGTATTATTCATATTCTCTCAAGTGGAAGCCAAAACATCCAAATAGATTGTTGAATCAGAAGAGACTCAAAAAACTTGAAAAAGTTCAAAGAAAACAGATTAACACTGAAATGTTACTTATCCTTTCAATGGACTAGACTCTAACTCTCCAAAGATAATCAACATTGAGAAGATGGTGATCTTTATTGGTAACAGGAGTTTCTTTAGTCCCCTATAACAATGAAATTACAAGTGTAGTCCTTGTCCCTGTAAAAACAACAGATATTTTTATAGAGGGGAAAAAGAAGAGCTATCATAGGTTTCTTATTTAAATTTATTTTAAAAAAATCTAAACCCTAGAGAGGTAAGATTGAAGAAAAGAATAATGAAAGTGAAACAAAAATACAACAGAAGTCCATATACTATTTTCACAGGTTGTGTTTTTTGCAAAGAATTATTATGGCAACCACAAAGCAATCACAAGAATTTTCAGGAGAATATTACTAAATAAGAAAAAAAATTCCTTTATTTTCATATGTTGTTGAATTGAATTAGCATGTTATTTTCGCATATCCACAGCTGAAAGACTTAATACTTTTGAATTTTTTTTATTCATGTCTCATAATAATCAGAAACCATGGGATAGTTAGGGAACAGAGATTGGAAGTAGACTGTATTTTCCTTGATTTATAATTCTCACCACAAAGGGAGGGCTCTCTCTCTACCAAGACAGATACACATCTTCATTTGAGTTTATAATCTTAGAGAATTTCCTAAATTAATGTCTTGATCATTATCACATAGTATTATGCTAAAAGTAGAATTTGAACCTAGGCATCCTGGCTTCCAGATTTACTTAGAGAGCCATTAAGCCATACTCCTTCTCAGAAGGGTTAGTTAAATAATAGTTTTAATCTATATAACTGAAAACTTGAATTAGATAAGAGTAGAATGGTTTATAGTTTTATAAAAAAAAATAGCTTCTCTCTTAGGATCACTGATTTGCCTTTTCTATTGACCTGTGATCACTTTGAAATGTGAGAACTGTCACCAGTATTATAGACTTCAAAATCACTAAGATTTCTGATCCTGTGCAATTCTTTTCCTGTATTTTTGGTAGTGGTGGTGGTAGTAGTTGTTATAATAGTAGTAACAATAGCTAACATTTATCTAGCATTTACTATGTGTCAGACACCATGTCTGCTTCTATTTGCCTTAGTTATTTATTTAAGCATCCATTTGTCATGAAGTGTTTTTTTTTCCCTTGGGGAAATTTTTTCAATGAATCAGAAAGTGAGGGTGGCATCATAAACTATAGCCACAATATTTCTAAGAATGGGAATCCATATGTTTGAGGTTGTTGGATAAATGCCTTTGCATCATTAGCAGTACCATATTAAATATCTGTTTATATCATTTAACCTATGAAGTAATTTAACCAAAGACCAAATTTAAAAGCCTTTAAAAACATAACTAAAGAGAATTTGGGGATAATCATTCATATACCCACCTGCATTGTAGAAAATTTGATATAATGAGTTTAATGGACATTACTCTTCTATAGTTTAATCCTGAAGCTTCATTGAAGAAGTATTGACTTTACTTTTGAAGTCTCTGACATCAATATATGCAAAAAACCCTAGTTTATTGTCCAAAAAATCATTAACAACCTCTGATATATTCATAGGTGAATATGATAATTGTGGCATTCATATATCTAATATGTTCATTCTATATAAATGAAGATTCACTATGGTCACATGCTGACATATTCCACAATGGAACCAAAGAGAAGCACAGTGGAGAACATTTGATGAAGATGAATAAAGGAAGAAACCAAACAATTTTGTTAGCAGTTTCAATAAACCACATAATTTTCTATAAAAGGAGATATTTCATAGGATCATAGATTTGAAATCATCTTAGAAGAAAAGAAGTCCAATTTATTCATTTTATAAATAATGGAAATGAGAACAAAAAAGGTAACACCTTATTTTGCAAAGCATAGATTTGAACCCTGGTCTTTTAGCAATATAAACAAGTACTCTTACTACTGTACTTCACTGCCTCTGCTTTTACCTGGAAAACAGACTAAAACATTTTTATTTATTCTTCACTCTGAAACCTATTTTGTTTTACATTAAGTTTAACACTGAAAGTTGTCGGGATAAAGGATTTCATAGGAAGTTCTAAAATTAAAGCAACATCAAACTAAAAAGAATGTCATAAGGGAAGATTTTAATAGTTCTGGCATATTTTTCAATTTTTCAAGGCAGAAACAACAGTCTGAATGGGGAAAATGTTTAATTTTGCTCATTCAAATTATAAAATCTTAAGAAATGGCTAAAACAATCTCTAATCCAATGTGGACATTAAAAAATGACACATGACCAATTTCAATGCATGTCTTGGTTTACTACCAGTAGTTTAACAGAGTATAGAAAAAAAATTGAAAGTGTAATATTAAAAAGTAAGTGATTATGAGCACATATAACACACATACACATATGAAATAATATACATTAATATATTATTTACACTGGGTTTTTTTAAAAAGATGCTTTTTGAATGACTATTGATATAAATTACATGCTGCTGATCTTCATCCTCAAGATATATAAAATAAAGGGAAAACTTTTGACTGACCAGTGTCAAAGGCGAAAGTTGCCTCATCTCTACTACTATAAATGTCAATATTCATTATATAAAGCTATTTGTCTTTTATCTGTAATCATAAATGTCTTGTCCTATGATAATCTTTTCCTCATGGGTTGTTTACTCTATTTTCAAAGCATTCTTTATTCAGTTCTTGTCTTGGCATCCTTTGAAGGAAGATGACAAATCAATATCCTCCCTGCATACACACATACACACACATACACACACACACACACACACACACACACACACAACACACACACCAGTCATATAAATCATGGTAAGTGTAATGTGGTTTAATTTTTTTTTTAATTTTCCCTCTTTATAAAGCCTAAAGAGATGCTATGTGAAAGTGTAATCTAAAAAGAAATCTTAAAGATCTTTTCCTATGTTTAATAGCAGGGTTTTAGGCAGTCAACATCCTTTTTTTTTCTTTTTGTTAAATTTATGCTATCATTGCCTTCTTTTTTTTTCACAAGTTCTTTAGATAACACATCATTTTTTTAATTGAGTTCAATTTTTAATGTAATGTACCAAAAGATGAGGATTACTAGAGATTCTATGAGCTTAATGATTTTATAAGCTTATTTTGTCCATACCCACAGTGAATATTTTCTCAAAAGAAATAGTTTATACCTAACAAGAAAATCTGTTTTCATACTTGAGCAACTAGTTTGACATCAGTAATAATAACCTAATGTTCAGCTCTCTAATGGTGACTTTCAAGAGCTCAAAAGCTTGTCTATCCAATAAATTCCAGTTGAATTGAAAGTCTAGACCTGGGCATTTTGCCCTAATTCATCTCAAAAGGGATTTAAAAAAATATAAGGCTGTCTTTATACTATTTCAACAATAAGATAATGGATCTAAAATGAAAAGAACCTTAGAGGACACCTCATTCTGTTGTGATATGGGAGCCACCTGCCAGTGGCTGCTGGAGGTCTAACTCAGACCTATAGAATGCTTTTCTTCATTTGGAGGATGATGATGATACAAGATTGAAAGGCAGTTGCTGTTCTTTGTTCTCTCTCCTCTTCCCTCTTGACTCCAATTTATTTCATTCCCAATCCACAAGGAACACCTGCATTAACAAAGGCCGCTTTGCAACTCCTTCAAGGGTTATATTTTTTTCAACAGATATCTCATTAAATGACTTGCAATCAATAAGCAAATATATCTTCTATTCATTGATCAAATAATATGCTATACAACATAGATGTACTATTTTTCAAATACATATATGTACTATAAGATTAAAATAAATTAATGCTATTAGAAATTCTTATTAATTTCTTAACAATTTTTGACATTTAATTTTTAAACAGACTATAAAAATGGTAAGAATATTATCATGTGAAAGATCACCAATTCTTTTTTTAGTTTACCTTAAAAATGGGCCCTTCACATTTATAAAGAGTGAGTTCCTGCTTTTAACTAAAGAAATATTTCCTTGTATGAAACATGTTGCAGACCCATGGGTCAGATACTTGTATTTTTGCATCATTCTTTAAATTGTTTTGTATAATCACTGTCCTTGGGATCAAATATAAGTATATATAGCCTTGGACCTAGAGCTTCATTAAATACATCCCTTACATATTAATACTTCATAATTAAAGGTGAGGTACATTGCTAACAATATTTTCTACTAGCCAGGCCTTGAGCTAAATAATCAAAATTCATGTTTGTTCAACTATAATCAAATATGCTTTTTAAAATTCTCTTTGATAAACGGATATAAAAGTTGAATAGATCCAATGGCAGAGATGAAGGAAGTTGGTATTTTATATGGTATATTCAACTATTCCAACAAAATGTGTTCTCTGAATTTTTTCAGGTTAATTTACAAGTAGGCATTATTTTTTGCCATTTGATCTTGATTAGAGCACTGCAACTGATAAGCTAAATATCTTCAGTATTTGTTAGTGTTGTAAAAAGTTGTTTTTCTCATGTTCAAGCCAGGTGAAAATAATAGTCATATAATACAGATGTCCTGATTTTAAGAAATATATGTTGGGCAATTTTTATCATGTAATTATTTTATCAGATAGGGAAACAGTAATTACTACAGGTTAGGGAACAAAAAGAAAAAAAATTCCCATATGAGCTAGAAAACAAACAAACAAAAGGCAACAAACATCTCTTCAGTGGGTTCAAATGTGTGGCATGTGATGCTATCTTAAAGTCAGGGAAACCTGTATTACTGTTCTAACAAGCTTTAAATTGAACTGAAATGAAATCCCAAATTTTCAGTGATTCTGATGATAAATGAAAAGTTATGAAGGTGACAATCTATGAAGAATGAAAGTTGAAGATCAAAAGAGAGTGAGAGATAATTTCTGAATATTTATTTATAGTTATATTTATACAATAGCAATATAACTGGAAAAAAATGTCCCCAGGATTTTGGGTAAACCTCCTATGAGGTATTTAGAGGAGAATGGTGATAATACACAGAGGTTCTAATGGCAAGGAGACATTGCAATCTTTATTTTAGAGACAGGACTAATTTTGATAAAGCCACATATCTTTCAAAGTCTTAAAAAAACTTTAACTTTCTATTTTTTCAAAAAAACATTTTATTATCTAATGAAAATTGTGAGCTAAACTGAATATTCTTACATGACTACTCTCTTATCAGAGACTAATTATATAAAAGTTTAAAAAATACATATTTTTTTTCACAGAAGGTCCCAACAATTGTCCACTTTCACTTTTTTCCAACTCATACATCTTTTTATGGAAATCCATTACAAGTCTATACAATTCCATTATCAAAGAAGCAAAGTATTGAATAAACCATTAACCTTCCTGATCCTCTCAGTTGTTAATGCTGTATTTTTCCACTTCTCTTGTACTATATTGTACTAATGTATATGTTGCATCTCCTCTCATAAAATAGATATAAATTCTTTGTTATTTGAAGTAATTAAAATGTACATAACCCTTGATTCAGAGATTCTACTAGGAATATGGAGATCAGAAGCAAAAGAACTATCTCCTTACATAACAAAATATAGAAATCCTTTTTTAAATGTAGTAACAAATAAATTGAAACAAAGTAGTTGCCTACTGACTAGAAAATAGGCAAAAAAAATTTGCAGTATGTAAATTTTATTACATATTGATTATTCTGCTTAAAGAAACTGATGAGAGGGAAACTAGACAGCCCTGTAAAATTATGTAAATACAAACTCAAATGGTTTTACATCCTCTGGAGACAGGATGAATCTCCAGAGAATGTCTCTTTCATATGAATCTCTAGAGAATGTCTCTTTTCTTATACAAACTTAAATGGTCTCATACTCTGGAATCAGGAAGATGAATCTTCAGAGAATGGTCTTGCCTATAAAATAGGCCTTTAGAAAATGTCTCTGCAAAAATCACTTCTCTCTTGAGAATGATATTGCCTGCCAAGAAAGCCTTTTTCTTGGTGTCTCTCTAACAATAAAAGCCTTGTTTATCACAGCCTTTGAGTAAGCGAATTTCCTTTGCTATGAGTTCTCCCTTCCCCCCCACCTTGGAGAACAAGGAAATCTCTCACCTATTCCTACCAAACCTCTCCTTTGCTACCCTGCCCTCATCAAAACCATGACTATGATGAATATAGAGATGCATAAAAGAAAGATGAATTGATAAAAAGAGCAGAGCCAAGAATGCAACATGACATAGGTAGAGAATACACACACACACACACACACACACACACACACACATATATACACATATAATTACAAGAATACACACATATAGTGACTACAACAATTTAAATGAAAAGGACAATGTCACAAAAGGATTGAAAATGACTTTTGTAAAATTATATTGAATAAATTTGTTACTGAATGAGGGGGGAGACACCTTTCCCTTATTCTCTGACTTTGCATTTTTTTCTGAGTGCATGGATGTGCAATATTACATATTCTATGCTATAATTTTTTCAATATGCTGATCAATTTTGTTGAGTTTTTCTTTTTTTCTTTTAAAAACATTAAAAAGTAAGGCTCTCTGGAAGAATATAATGAGAAGAATAGAAGAAAATCTAGAAGTAAAGACAAATAATATCAATACAATCTATTTTTTAAAAAGAGGATAAAGTCCTTAAGATTGGGAAATATATTGTTTTGTATTTTTACCCATAATTACTAGCTTGGTGTTTCCCATGTAATGAGTTACTTCTTGTTGCTCAGTCATGTTCTGTGACATTTAGATATATTTTGTTAGCAAAAAATACTGAAATGGTTTACCATCTCCTTTCCAGTTCATTTTACAGTTGAGGAAACTGAGGCAGCAAGTAGGGTGAAGTGACTTCCTTAGAGTCATATGACTAGTAATGTCTGAAGCTACATTTGAATTCAGGTCTTCCTGCCTCCAGTCCTGACATGCTATCCATTGTGCCACCTAACTGCTCTTCACACAGAGTTTGATACATAGTTATTGAATTGAATTATATTGAGCTCCTCTAAGCAATCAAGCTTATATTTAGAAAGTAACAATGATTTAGGGCTTTTGTGTTAGTTTTCTCTAAATTATCTCTTATGTTTTCCTATGCACATGCTACTATAAAAAGTGTGTGTGTGTGTGTGTGTGTGTGTGTGTGTGTGTGTGTCTATGCAGGTGGTGTAATTCTTCCTAATATTCATTTGAAATAAATTCTTAGAAACCAATTTTTTTTCTACATCTGCACCCACATCTTGGAGTGTCTTTTTGCCCTGGCAGCTTAAAAAATCAAAGCTAAAGTTATTTTAGAGATAAATCAGGCTAGCAATATATCAGTCTAACAATTCCTTTTATCACATGCTCTCTGAAATGTTCCATATTCTCATGCCCAGAAAAAACTCTCTCACCCTATAGATCATGTTGTACCTGTTCTTTTGACTAAGTTTCTCCCTTTCTAGAATCCTCAGTTATAGACATTATACTTTTGGGATAGAGAACAACCCCATAAATTTAGGGAATAAAAGAAATGAAATGGCTTCTCTGCTTCCCTGCCTATTCTGCAAAAAGAAGGCAGATAGTGAATATGAAGTTGGATTTCTTAGATTTGTATCACAAAGCCCAATGCCAGAGAGAACCAAAGGCAGGCTGGCCTGGTAATGCAACCTCAAATTCAATGTAGGAATAGCCTTTTCTTAATCAGAATTTGAGGCTGTTCAGCCTGGAATTCACTTTCCCTGTTATCATGTCTTTTCACCTGCTTCCCTTTGGAACAGCACCTCATCTTGGACAGATAGCTTTCTATACTCTTATCTCACAAGGATTTTGGGAGGATCAAGTAAGATAATCTATGTGGCCAGAGTTAATGTTGTTTTCAGCAAATGGCTACTGTGAAACTCACAGAGGCCTTTATATAAAGTATATATTGTAAGGGATGGTGACATTTTTGAGGGGGTTTTCTAGTAATCCCATCCTAAGGCGAAGGCAGATGACATTCTTCATAATTACTTACTTACCTCATTATTAATCTTTTACAACAGAGTCTCATATGCTAAAATGAATAAAATTTTAAAATATTAGGGATACATTAAAAACAAAATGAGAGAAGTATGAGGAAGATTTCCTTTGAAAATATTTTCCTCCATACCAAACATTTTATTTCATACTCTTTACTCCTTAATGATGAATAATTATTTGCATATGTATGAAAATAATATTTATATGAATAAGTACATATAAATAATCACTCTATGTTAATGTATATATAAACATGTTTTTCTTCTCAGACAAGGTCATATATTTTCTCTTCCTTAAAGTTCCTTAGAATACTTACTCATGCTTAGTACAGATTGTATTAGCAAATTAATAGATTATTGTTGATGTTGATGACATTTATACTATGATTGTATTTCCTCACTAAATGTTATAAGATTTAATATAAGTGCTTTTACTGGCATTCTTGCATTCTTGAAGACCTGAGATCAACTCTGCTTCTGTCATACAATAGTTGGTCACCATGTTCTCGTCACTTAAGTTCTAGGTGTACTAGGCAATACTCCAAGATTATAATTGAAAATAAGATGCTGCTATGCATCTCTTTATCATTCAAGCACAAATCTGAATGCTTCCCCAGTCTCCCCCCTCCCTGGAAAAAAAAAGACTCATTTTTTAAAAACTATAGTTTAAATCTAGTTTTTCTTAACATTATTTTAATAGAATGGGCAGATACTCTCCTAAGTCTTCTAACTCCTAACATGGTAGGCAAAGGTCCCTTCACTATAAAAGTCTTCTCTTCTATACTATGAGTGATAGGTCACTGTTTCAGTGCTCAGGAAGAGTAAATTAACTTCCAGAGTTTTTGTAAAAACTTAAAATATTTGTTTACCCAAGTTCAAGTCAATATTTTGACAAATTTTTACTAACAGAATGAAAATTCAGAAGAAGAAACAAGGGGGAAAGTATATTGTTCACCTTTAATGAACTTTCTTAGCAGGGAAAAGGCACAAATTGTTTTTCATGGTGCAGTGATGGAGCTGTCCCCTTATAAGAACTTGGCTTTAGTGTAATGTAAAACTGCTAAAGCACAGCCAGCTATTAACAAGGCTATACTTGTAACCATCAAGAAATGAAATAGAGTCCAAGAGTTATAGCCACACACAAAGTAGATAACATATGTGTATATAGATTCATTTTATACACAGATATATATTTGTATATATAAGTATGTGTATATATGTATATATATGTGTGTATTTAGATCCATACTGCATGGCTGACTTTCAGTGATTTTCTGTAAAAGCCCCAGCTTCCTGATTATCTTGGAGGTTTACTTCACTTCTGGATTTCTGCATATTAGAAATATCATCCACTCTGTGGAGCTATTTCTTCATTCCTTTTAGTTATACTCCTAACTCTTTTTGACTTTCTCTGAAATACCTTCACCATGAATAAACTGTTTCTTTCTCTTCCCTCTATTATTTTTAATTGCTTTTAATATATTCTCTTTTCACATTAGAATAAAAGCATCTTAAGGACAGAGACTATCTTTTGTCCTGTATTTGTATTATTCATGCTTAACATAATGCCTTACATATAGTAAGCACTTAAAGCTTTGTTAACTTCTTGATATATTTAGCCATTTGATATATTGTTGTAGAATATTCCTGGGGTGGGGGGGAGGAGAGGGGGAGGAGCAGGGGTGGGAGGGGAGAAGGAATTCAGATCAATAACCCATAAACCTGTTAAAGTCTTACAGAGTTTTCAGGTCTTTGGGAGGCTAAAGTTACTTGCTGAGGGTCATATTGCCAGTATATGTCAGAGATGGGATCTGAACTATGACATTCTTTACTCTGAGGACTTCAATTTTTATACTATTTATAAATTCAAAGAAACATACTTATCTGCATGTACACATTCAAATATATATATATATATATATATATCTATCACACACAATAATAATGCTTAGGAAGATGTAATCTCTATGAGGAGTTCTCAAACTTTTTGATTCCTACAAGCTTTTGGAAGTTTGTTTATGGATCTATTTTTCCCCACAATAATGTTTTAAATATATAAATAAAAATGTACAGAATAACAAAGAAAATCAATTCTACTAAAATGTTATAAACATGCATTTTAAAAACTTTCGGTGAATATCAAGTTAGAAACTTACATGTTTATGTATATTGTTTATACATAACAATCTAAGGACTTAATTTTCATAGCAGAATTGGAAACTGTACTCTAATAGTAAAATGCTGAATAATAGTTGGGACTTAATAAATGATTTTTGATTGCTTAAATTAAGAATGATTGTGTATTTGTGTGTAATTTACATGTAGGTGGGCATATGTATGCTTAGATATTGCAAAGCATAACTGACACATGTCATTATTTTATAGAATTGACTTTGCAAGATATGGTCTATAAAACCTTGCTTGTTTCTTTTTAGAACCTAGATTTGCCAATCCATCAGTTGATAAAAAGTGAACAATATTTTGACTTTTTCTTTATTTGTTTGTTTTTAATAGTTCCATTAGCTGAGCTCCCCAAGAATCAAGCACAAAATTTTATGTGTTGGAAGAGGCCATAGAAGACAATTAGTCCTACTTTTACTTATAGAACATAGGAAGCTCTCTGAGGTGTTCAAGTAGGACTTAGCATCTTTTTCACGATGGCTTGCCAAGTCCATTTAAGGGCCACTCTTCCATCTTTGGTGTCCACCTTTAATCAAACTCTCACCTGTGATTCCAAGAAACTGTAGCATCCATAATAGCCACACTTCAGAAAAACATTTCTGCAGGAAGGTTAAACCAGGTTGAGGGAACTGGCAAGCCTCCGATCTATTGATGAGGTCAAGGAATATTTTCATTGAATATATAAAGATTTCCCATAGCAGAATGGCTGGAACAGAACGACTTATTCCAACAGCCATGAAGATAGCTGAAGCAAGAATTGTGGACAGCTTAGAATTGGTCAGACATTGAAGATACCAAGTTCATCCACTGTTAGACCATCAAAAGTCATTCTGTGCTTTGTCTCGCCACTGGATATCAATGACTCTGGAAGAGTGAATAAGGCTAAAAACTGTGCAACTCTGTTTTCTTTAAATCCAATTAAGACTCAAGCTAAGGTATTGTCCCATGTTGTCATTGGTCCTCTTTGAAAATGAAGTACAAACAACACATGGCATAGGTGCAGATTTATGAGAAATGATGCAAACCATACTTCACACAAATAATTATATATTTTCTATTTAAAAATGACTTAATTATTAGTGAATGTTTATGAACAAGTCTAATGTAACATAACACATTTATAAAATGCCATTTTAGGAATAAGGAAATTAGAAATTGGACAGTAAATGGATAGAATGTCAGTCCTGGTCTCAGGAAGACTCATCTTCCTGAATTCAAATCTAAATATTTATTACCTATTTGGCTATGAGTAAGTCATTTAACCTTGTTTATCTCAATTTCCTCGTCTATAAAATGAACTGGAAAAGAAAATGGCAAAGGATACCAATATCTTTGCCAAGAAAACCTCCAAATGGGTTCACAAAAAGTCAAAAATGACAAAAATGAATGAATGTCTTCCTTCTCCAAAGTAAGACTTGAGTAAGCAGGCAACTTTTCCAGATCCTACACTAATATCTGTCAAATTTAACTCTTGAATGTTGTTATTTATGTTTCCATATCTAATTAGTTTGCCCCCCCCCCATATACCACACTGCTTTTCAATATAAAGGTTTGAAGAAGGCTGCCAATGTTAATATGTTTAACTATTATTTTTATATTTTTACTACAAGAAAAATCTTGATTTTTACTTTCTTTTGATATCATGTGCATCCTTGTCATAGACTTCCGGAGACCTCATGAGAGGCATATTGGCAGAATGCAAAAGCCAGGATTTGGAATTAGAAAAAATATAGTTTTGAATTCCCTTCTCTAAAGTTAGTGAAATTGAATAGCCATTGGCAAATCACCTAAATTCTGTGAAATTCGGTGTTTTATCTTTAAATCAAAACATCATTTGTAGTATCTACTTTGCATGGTTTTTGAGAGGCTAAAGTGCTATCAATATGTAGAGTACCTGCAAAACTTAAATAATTATATTTAAATATTAACTTTTTTACTGTTACCTGGATGCCTCCAGTATGCTTTTGGATTGAGGATTTTTAAGTGGCTTATAGTAAAAAAGGCAACATACAGTATGAGATTCTTTAGAGATGACATATTATTTGAGGTAGCTGGTTGATGCAGTGGTTAAAGTGTTCCACTTTAAATTCAGAAGACTTGTTTTTAAATCCTGCCTTCAGATAAGTACTAGCTGTGTGATTCTGGGCAAGTCATTTGCCTCAATTTCATTATTTGTAAATTGATGGGTCTTTTAGGGTATTTAAGAAGATTAAATTAGATGACATATATAAAGTGCTCAGTGGTCATAAAATGATAAATAATCATCATCATTATTACTAGCAATAATAATTCATTTCCTATACAATATTTTCCTTTATAAAAATTCTCTTCTATTATTTTTTCACCTATCTCTTAGCCTTTGCTCTATGGAAAGTTCTCAGATTATTTCTTAGTTTCCTCATCTGTAAATTGAAATGAAGAAGGAAATGAAAATCACATCAGTGTCTTTGGTAAGAAAACCCCAACAGAATATGTAGGTTTAGACATGATTGGCACAATTGAACCTAACCACCCCCACCAGCAACAATAAACCTTTTTGACTAAGTTTTCCATTTGGACCAAAAAGGAGAAGAGAAGCAAAGCTGGAGGCCTCATTGTTTCTGAGTCAAACCTGATGATCATCTCTTTAATAGAGAGATTTACTTGAAAACCTTACCTATACATTGGTTATATTAATAGAAACAGACATTATAAAAAATTGAATTTCTTTGCTGAAGTGGAAGTTTCTGCAGTGGACAACCTATGACAGGCATCTTAGACATTTGTTTTTGTTTTTGTTTTTGTTTTTAATAAAAAGCTCTTAAACATCTTTCTCTGAACATTTTTAAAACATGTTATGTATTGTTATGCATAACTAAGCTATTGTTATACATAGAATGTAAGTCATACTATGTGGAAGATGCAGAACTTAAATAAATAGATATTATAATCATTTAAAGGAAAATAAAAACTAATAAGAGGTATGATGGAAAGAGCTGTAGCTAAACTTGACTCTGGCCTGAATTCTACCAAGAGACAACATCAACTTGGCAAATCATTTGAGCTTTCTGTTACTTATCATTAGTAAAATATATATAATAATAAGTGGCCAGTTAGGTATCACAGTGAATAGGTCACTGGCCCCAGAGTCAGAAAAACCTGAGTTCAAACTCAGTTACTTACTAGCTGTGTGAGCCTAAGGAAGTCACTTAACCTTGTTTGTCTCAGTCTTTTCATCTCTAAAATGAGCTGGAGAAAAAAATGGCAAACCACCATCCTTGTTAAGAAAATTCCAGCTGGGGTCACTCTGAGAAGATGGCCAAACACTAAAAATCATTCAAAGCAATAAAATAACATAAAAACATAGGGTGTTTATAGAGTTTTAAAGTTTGCAAATATTTTGACATAAATTTAGCATAATCACCCTATTGGCGAGGTATTATTGTTATCATCAGTATTTGGCAGATGAGGATATCAAGATTGAAAAATGTAATATGATTTGCTCATTGATAAATATCAGAGTTATGATTTGAAACTAAAAATTTCCAACACAAAGTTGAGATTTTTTTGCCTTGGTTTTAATATATAATTGCTGTCCCATCTCTCAGACTTATTTATTATAAAAATCAAATGAGATAAAAGTTTATTATAATGTTAAGATCATAGACAGACCTGTGATTTTATGTGTTCAGAAAACTGTCAGAAGAGAAAGCTTTCTATTATTTCGAACCACCATCTTCTCTCCAACATAAAATCTTAGGAAATTTCCTAGAGAAGTAAGAGTGACCCAAGGTCACACATTCTGTCCTACGCTAAGATCTTCAGACAGAAATATGAAAAAGAAAGACAATCCTTTCTATCAGACCTTATATTCTACTAGGAAAGGCAACATATAAAAAGAAGCTGAAAAGGGTGGTGTGAAATAAGATGTGTGGAATACAGCATGAAGAAGAAGTTCAAAGAAATATATACTGTGGGAAATGGGAATATGGCTGGCCTCGATGTTCTCTTTGAATGAATGAAATTTCTGGGAGGAGGTCTCCATCCATTCTTCTTTCCAAGTGATTCTCAATTCAAAAGATATTGACAGAATATGAGTGAGTAACAAGGCTGGTAGAATTTTGGAACATGATATAGACCCTGAAGTTAGTCAGACCCTAAATATTTAGGAAGAGATCTTCTCCAAGTATGTAAAGGCTTTCTCTGGAAGAATAGGTATATGAGAACAATTTGTTCCAATGGCAATGAAGGAAATTGAAGCAGGCACTTTGGAGCATTTAGAAATTGGTTAGACATCAAAACAACAAGATCATCCATTGCATCCTCAACAGTTGTCTTGAATTGTATCTTGTCATTAGACTTTCATGCCTCTGGAAAAGTGTGAGTGAGACTGAAAATTTTTGTAAAACTGTGCCTCATTTACATCCTATCTCCACACTAGTCAAAATAATACCTGTAATGTCAGCAGTACTCTTCAAAAGCAAAGGACAGACAACAACAGCAACAACTCTGAATGTAGCTCTCTTAATTCTGTCTTTGTTAGAGAAAAGAACCTGATTAACGAAGCAGGAATTTCACAGACTTTTCCTCCCCTTTTATCAATTTTCAGAACAAGCCAATCCCATTCTTTAATGTTGTAATAAAAAGAAAATCAACATGACACTCGCAATTTACTAGGCAAACCAAAATATTTTCCTAGGGGAGTTTGTATAATGAAATACTGCATTTTATCTCACCCATTTCAAAATAAGATTAGAAGGCCTTCCTGAAGAATTAGCTCTTTTTTCACATTACATTTATAGATAATAAAATAATTCCTAAAGTAGAGTTTTTCTTCTGAATGTCATGTAGAAGGGTACATGGCTAGAGAAATAGTAAATTGCCATGAGCCCTAAGAGATCCAAGTTCAACTTCTTTCAATTTATTTCTTCTTAGATCTATTTAGAAAGTGTTTTGCACTCCAAAGTGAGATAATTGATCTTTCTATCCATATGGTTTTGGTTCCTGCTTCAAATGAATTTTTTTTTTCATTTTAGAAGCAGTTTTATGGGTACTTTCAGGGGTTACGTGATAGGATATTTCATAATTGTTGTCCAAAATAATTTCTCAAAATTTTCTCTCTTTAGGATGCTTGCTTCTAATTTCTTAAGAGAAATTATATTTTAACTTTATAAAAATAACAAGAAAAAGACATATAAGCAATAGTGAAAGTGGACAATAAACTTGTCTAATACAACCAATTGTTTACTTCCAAGCAGAATCCAAAAAAAGTCAAATTCCCAGAGTGAATCTAAAAGTCTTTTGTAGGTTATATTCTATTAACTCTATCAACAGAGTCAACAAAGACACTTTAGACAAAATTCAAGGTCATGTGGAGTTAATTTTAGAAAAAAAAAAAACAGGCTTATGATATTAATTAAAATGAGAGCTTTGCCTCTGGAAATTTAAGGAGATATATTTTAAGAATCCAAAATTTATTGAGAAACGGAGGAAATTTTTAATATTTATTTTTTCAGGTTGCAAAAATAATAGCACCTACTAGATCTGCAAAAGAGGCAGAAAAATGCTATCCTGGATATACTAACAGACAACAAATTTCTGTACAAATATTAACCCTGAAGTATCCTTAGAAATCTATTCTGCCACTGAATGAGATGACTCTGGAAGAGAATGAGATCAACAACTATTTTTATGACTCTGCTCATTTAATCCAATTTATTACATAAAACAAAAGACATCTTCTGTGCCATTTAGCCATTTTTATCTGTCTCAAACTCCCATGGCTATAGGGAAGTGACAAAGGAGCAGGTGAGGATACACTGGAAATTATAGTCACAATCCTGCCTATAGGCAGCCTAGATCATAGGGTCATTTTTCTAAATGTTAGCAACAGTGGCATTTGGATAACCCTTTGAAATCTGATCAAGTTTTGAGGACCACACTGGTCTTCTTCTAGTGTAAGTGTCTTAAAAACTGTAACTATGAAAAGTGAGGATCATATTCTGTCATCAAGACACACACACACAAAAAAAAAAAAAATACAAAATTTTCTGCAAAGATAATTCCACTCACTATAGGTACATGGGAAGTGTGCACTTATAGAAAACTTATAGAAAATATAACTCAAAGAACTGTAATGTCCGAGCTAGCTTTCTGGAGGAACACAGGTGATCACACCCTCCTTGACTTCTCAGGAAAAAGTGTGAACATCAAGGGAAATGGGGAGCCAAACTAGATATTGTCAGCAGGTTTCCTTTGAGTTAAAGGGTTTTATACCTTAGCTAGAGTTCTCCCCTAACTGTGGCCATCTACATCTCCCACTTGTTTTTGTTTTCTTGAAGCAGGTATACATAAATCCATCAGCATGGGAGGTATGACACAAGCACATAGTAACATAACATAGGCTAGTAGTGATGTAACAAACAACATGAATCAAAATGAGGAACTATAAATGCCCATAAATATTAGAAGGAGGATATATAGATAACAATCACACATACACCTCTTTCAGCAACCAAGAGATAGTCTAAAACCAACCTATTGTCCATTACTTTATGTGTCAGGAAATCCAATGATTGCTGCAAATTTTGAAGTCTTGCAACAGTCTCAACAATTTGTGATGTTCATGAGTAAATTGTAATACACATTGGGTTAAAAGCCATACTTGTTCAGTAGTATGTGTAGTCAGAGATGGAACCATCTGATGTTTCTTTGGTTTTTTCCTTTGTTTCAAGGTTCTTCTCTGTCTTTTTCCAATAGACAAGGCAAATACGGCTTGTTGTCACCCATCTGATTCCTTCTCCGTCTGTAGAGATACAAGCAAATCCTCTCCCCTAAACAGTTAACCTATCTGGTTTCTTCCATTCACTTTCTGGATCTCTCCATATCACCTGCCATTTATCTAAAGATAGTGGAGCTGCTCACACGGGACACTTTCCTTTCAGTGGGTTATGAAACCTGTCTGCTGGAGCTGGTACATCTTTATCAAAAATCAAAAAGTTAATAGTATGAAGAGCTAAATTTAAAAGTTCTCCAGGGTTACCTGTGGCTCCCCCTTTCTTTTGTTTTTGGAAGAAAATGTTCATGTCTCTCTTTATCCTCTCTACTATTGCCTGTCTTTGAGGATTAAAAGGTATGCCAGTGGTGTGTAAAATCTGATATTGTGCAAAAAGTGTGCAAAATATTTAGAAGTATATGTAGGTCCATTATCTGTTTTTAATTGCTTGTGGCATACCCATAATTGCAAATGCTTGGATAAAGAATTCAGTGACCATTCAGGCTGTCTCTTTTGCTGCTGGTATTGCAAAAGTAAATCTCGAAAAGGTGTCTACTACAACATGGATAAAAGACAGATGACCAAAAGATTTATAATGGGTCACATACATTTGCCAAATTTCTTTGGGTCTCAACCATGAGAGTTCTTCCCTGGAGGAAGTGTAAGAGTGTGGAATAGAAGGCAAGCTGTACAGGTTTTTACTATGCTCCTAGCTTCTTCTTTTATCACCTCAAATTGCAAAGTAAAGCTTGAGCAGCCTGGTGATATTTAGAATGAGATTCTTGGACTTCTTGAAATAAAGGAGTATTGGCTATCATGGTGAGAAGGCTATCTGCCTTTGAATTTCCATAAAAAATAGGACCTGGAAGTCAACTATGAGACAGAGTAAGATATAAATCTTACCTTGATGCTTTCTTAGTTGCTCCTGAAGTTCCTTAAAGAGCTGATATATATTGGAAGCAACAAATTTTATTTGGGCTGCAGCAATTCTTTGTACCATACTTACTGAAAAGGCTGAATCAGATATATTTATATCTCCTGGTTAATATGTAAGAGCTAGAATGATTACATATAATTCTGCTGAGTGGACTGAAAAAGAGTTCTGACTACTCTCTTTATAGTTAAGTTATGAGAGTGTACAGCACAAATGTTGTTTGGATGCATATGTAAAGATAGTTGGTCCTTTAAGAGGAACCTAAGAAACCTTTTTGTCAAAAATCCCTTGCCAATTATGTAATAACAGGATTATCTTTAATGGAGACTCGTGTGTAAAATTTGGAGCCAGAGCCAATAAAATTTGCCACTCTGGAATGGTTTCACAGCATACATTAATTTGTGCATTAGTATAAAAGGTGTATATCTTGTCAGATCTTATAACAGATAATTATACTACTCGCTTAATGGCCTTTAATAAAATTCTAGCCACAAGCACTGGGTAAGGAGTAAGGCTTTGTTCTGGTTGTGCTGGGAGGTTTACTCACTCTATCACACTGTTTCCTTGACAAAGGATTGCTGTGGGTGCCTCTTGTATGGTAAAAACTGATATTTGCAAGGGTTTTTCAACCACATTGGATAAAGCCAGTTCAACTTCTCTCAAAGCCTCAAGCTTCTTTTGTAAGCTGACATGGTGAAATTAAAGCAGTGTCTCCCCTTAAAATGTCATATAATGGTTGTAATTGTTAGGTAGTTAAGCCCAACATTGCATTGGTGAACTTTTCACCAATCCTTCTCACTGTTTTCTAGAAGCCAGATATTACCATTTGTATTCCTCCAATAAGAAAAAGAACTTATTACTCTAATTCACCTTCTCCCTTCCACTCTGCATAATCAGTATCCATTTAGCTCTACAGCAGGGCATTTGGATTCTAAATCATAGATAGAACTATGTTGCCATCCTGTAATTATTAGTAATTCAGACCATTACTACCAAGATTCTAAATCTTTCTTCCAGTCATTTAGTTTTCAATGTAGACTTAAGGCTCGTCTATAGAGGTCATACTATCTGGAATTTCTGTCTTCAAATTAAATGTCACGGCAAGACAAAGGACAATAAACTGTTCTTTCTATTCTTTTAAATTAATTCATCATTGCTAGTAACAAACTCTGAAAATGAGTAACATTATTAGAAGAACATAGAATAATTTACCTCTAAGATCTGTAGAGGAGAAAGGAACCAAAAAAAGAACTAGAGATCATTATTGATCACAAAATATATGATTTTGATTATATTAAGTTTAAAAGTTTTTGTACAAACAAAACTAATGCAGAAAAGATTAGAAGGGAACAATAAACTGGGAAAACATTTTTACATTCAAAGGTTCTGATAAAGTCTCGTTTCTAAAATATATAGAGAATTGACTCAAATTTCAAATAGTTTAAGCCATTCTCCAACTGATAAAGGGTTGAAGAAAATGAACAGGCAATTTTCAAATGAAGAAATTGAAACTGTTTGTAGTCATATGAAAAGATGTTCCAAACCACTATTGATCAGAGAAATGCAAATTAAGACAACTCTGAGATACCACTTCACACCTCTCAGATTGGCTAAATTAACAGGAAATGATAATGACCAATGTTAAAGGGGATGTGGAAAAACTGTGACACTGATGCATTGTTGGTGGAGTTGTGAAAAAATCCAGCCATTCTGGAGAGCAATTTGTAACTATGCTCAAAAAGTTATCAAACTGTGCATGAATTTGTGCACTTAACTCAGTCTCTGCTTACAGAGCAGCAGGGCTCAAAGGCTCAAAGGCCATTCAGAGGGGCAACCCTCGCCAGGGGAGAAGGGTGAGGCTTGGAATAGCTCTACCTGTCCCCACCCAGAAGAACAGACAGGGCTGCAGAAAAGATCAGATTGCAGAGCAGAGTATGCACTGTTAGACCATCAAAGCAGGCAAACTCCGAACTTTTAGATGCCTAATATTAAACTACAAGATCCTTTGAGATTGCTGAAATACTAATTAAGGAACTGGGGTTACAGGACTGGAAAAACAGATCAGAGAGACAGCCAGTCCCAAGACAGGTGTGTGATTTTTGGTTGTTTCTAAAAAAAAATAATCCCCAAAACTGAGTCTGCCAGGGCAATTCTAACAAAATAAGGGGTCCCATTCTTTCAGATATTTTGAGAAAAATATACCAGTTTTCCCAATGTTCTATCTCTTCCTCCCTTTTTTTTTTCCTCATGGAAAATCATTTTTGTACAATGTTGGTGGGATTGTGCATTGATCCAATCATTCTGGAAGGGAATATTGCCAAAAGATAATCAAACTCTGCATACCTTTTGATCTAACAGTGCCTTTACTGAGCCTGTATCCCAATGAGAGCATAAAAAAGGAAAAAGGACCCACATGTACAAAAATGTTTTTAGAAGATCTTTTTTGTAGTGGCAAGGAACTAGAAAGTGAGTGGATTTCCATCAGTTGGAGAATACCTGAATAATTTATGGTATATGAATGTTACAGAATATTAATGTTCTATAAGAAACAATCAGCAAGAAGATTACACAAAGACCTGGAAAAACTTACATGAATTTATGCTAAGTGAAGTGAGTAGAATTAAGAGAACACTGTACACAGCAACAACAAGTTTATATCATGATCAATTCTAATGGACATGGCTCTTTTCAAAAGTGAGGTGATTTGAACCATTTCCAAAGGTCTTGTGATGTAGAGAGCATCTGTACCCAGAGAGAGGACTGGGGAGACTGAGTATGGATCAGTATTTTCACTTTTTTCTCATTGTTTCTTTGCATTTTGTTGTCTTTCTCATTTTTTTTCTTTTTGATGTGTTTTTTCTTGTGCAGCATGTTACTTGTAGAAATATGTATAGAAGAATTGTAAATGTTTAACATATATTGGATTACTGCTATCTAGGGGAGGAGGTGGGGGAAGGAAGGGCAAATTAGAAGACAAGGTTTTATAAGGGCAAATGTTGAAAACTATCTATGCCTATGTTTTGAAAATACAAAGCTTTGAAATTAAAAAAAAAAATAAAGGCTAATTTTTTTTTAAATTAAGAAGAAAAATTAGGCAGAGCCAAGACGGCAGAGAAGACAGATGCTTTATTCTAAGTTCCTCTTCTACCCTCACTATTAATTACTAAATTCAGCCTCAGAAATAGTGCTTGCCTGGTAAAATCCACAAATACTGGGAGTATAAAAAATTACCAGCGGAAGATAATCTGGAAGATCACCAGAAAAGGTTTGTCCTGATCAGTAGAAGCAGGCTACCATAGGCAGAGAGACAGAACCAGAGGCTAGCACACTGTGCAGATGGGGGCATGGGTGGTCTCCATGCAGGTGGAGATTTTGCAGGAAGGACTCGATTATAAGTTGGCTGCTCTGCTTTGGTTGCAAAGCATTAAATTAGCAGAGAAGTTAAAGCTAAAGATATAGTGTACTCCAAAAAACACCAAAATCTAACAGGATCAAGCTACACCTACACAGCACTGGGATTAATTCATCAAAGACCATAGTACAACTGTAAAGCCACATTCTGCAGCACAGGGCTTTTGCCTAGGGCAGTCACACTTCTGCATGGCAGGAGGGCTCTGCCTGGGGGAAAAAAAAAAAAAAAAAAAAAAAAAAAAAACTTCTGCAGGGCTTCCCAGAGCAGATACATTTCCAGTGCAAGGGTTCTACCTGAGGTGGTGACACTTTTACTGCTCAGCTACTAGTCCCAGGGCAGGCATGAATTTGCACAGTGGTGCTCTTCCCAAGGCACTTCCACAGCTCTGTTGCTCTTTGAAGGACATTTGCAGGACAGCTACTGTCCATATATCCACCCTTGCTCTGCAGAAGAAGCTGTTAAGTCCCGTACCCTGAAGGTGGACCCTAGGGCTTTTAAAAAAATTGAGTAAGAAGGCCAAGACTACACTAACCATAGCTTCTATACAGAAAGAGAGGTTTTCAACACTGAGAACAGTAATAGCAGACAGTCTCCATACAAAACCCCAAAGGGGGATGTAACCTGGTCCTCATCACACAAGGTTCTCCTAGAAGAAATTATAAAGATCTTAGAAGAGATCTAGAAGAAAAATAGTGAAAGGAAAGACAAATTATACAAGAGAGTACAGAAAAGGCATATAATTCACCTAAAGAAAAATTCGATAAAGTGGAAAAAGAAAACAACTTCCTGAAATCTGAATTGGAAAAGGCAAAGAACTCCCAAGGAAACAGAATTTGTGAATTGGAAAAACATAAAGAACTCCCAGGAAAGTAGGATTTGTGAATTGGAAAAAGAAAATAATTCAGGTAAAAAAAAATAGTGAAATGGGAAAAACTCCATAGAGCAAAATAACTCATTTAAAAACTCAATTTGACATATACAAAAAAAGTAAAAAAAGTGAATGAAGAAAATAACTCATTAAAAATTAGAATTGGACAAATGAAATTAATGATTCATTGAGACATCAAGAATCCGTCAAGCAAAACCAAAAAAATGAAAGAAAAAAAAAGTTAAATATCTACTTGGAAAAACAACAGACCTGGAAAATAGATCTAGGAGAGATAATCTGATGATTATTGGACTTCCTGAAAAAAAAATAATTGAAAAAAAGAGCCTAGATATTATTTTTCAGGAAATCATAAAAGAAAACTGCCTAAATGCAATAGAATCAGAAGGTAAAATAGGAATTTAAGAATTCATCAAACACCTTCTGAAAAAACTTTAAAATAAAAACTGCAAGGAATATTGTGGCTAAATTTCAGAACTATCAGACTGAGGAAAAAATATTACAAGCAGCCAGGAAAAAAAAATAATACAAATAACAAGGAGCCACAATAAGGATCACTCAGGATCAAATTGCTTCCACAATAGAGGATCCAAGGGCAAGGAATCTGATATTCTGAAAAGCAAAAGAACTTGGAATACAGCCAAGAATAAACTACTCAACTAAACTGAGCATTTTCTAATAGGGAAGAAGATGGATATTTAATGAAACAGGTGAATTCCATTTGTTTCTAATTAAAAAAAAAACAGATTTAAACAAAAAATTTGAACTCTAAGTATAGGACCCAAGAGAAGCAGAAAAAAGGTAAAAAGAACTCTTGAAAACTGTATTTCTCTTGTGGACATACATAAAGAGTTCATGTATAATTTGATTTTACTGATACAATATAAAAAAGGAAGTAGAAATTGAAAGGGGATCATATCAGAGAGAGGGAAAAGGGGAGATAAAAAGAGGGAAACTACATCCTACAAAGAGGCAAAGGAAACCTATCATATCAGAGGGAATTTAGAGAGGGAAAGGAACATTTTGTGAATCTTCCTCTAGTCAGATTTGGCTCAAAGAGAAAATAATTGACATATTTGGTTTACAGAGAAACTTCTCTCACATCATTAAAAAGTGGGAGAGGAAAAGGGAAAATGAAAAAAGTAATAAGGGAAAGTACAAGAAAGGGGAAGGGATTCCAAAGGGGTGGGAGGGATTCTAAAGAGGGAGAGCTGTATGAGGCAAGTGGTGCCCATAAAGTTAATACTGGGGGAAGGGGGAAGGGAAGGGCAAGAAAAAGAAAAGCATAATCTGGGGATAATAAGATGGCAGGAAATATGGAATTAGTCATTTTAATCGTAAATGTGAATGGGATGAACTCTCCCACAAAGCAGAGGCAGATAGCAGACTGTATCAAAAGACAAAACCTTACAATATGTTGTTTAAAGCAGGGAGATACAGAGTAAAGGTAAAAGGCTAGAGCAGAATTTGTTATTCTTCAGGTAAAGTCAAAAAAGCAGGGGTAGCCATTCTTATCTCAGAGTAAGCAAAAGCAAAAATTGATCTAATTAAAAGAGAAAAGAAAGGAAACTATATCTTGCTAAAGGATAACATAAACAATGAAGCAATATCAGTACTAAACATATATGTACCAAGTGGTATAACATCAAACTTCCTAAAGGAGAAGTTAATAGAGTTGCAAGAAGAAATAGACAGCAAAACTATATTAGTGGGAGATCTCAGCCTTGTACTCTCTGAATTAGATAAATCAAACCACAAAACAAATGAGAAAGAAGTAAAAGAGGTAAATAAAATATTTTTAAAAAGTTAGGTATGATAGATCTTTGGAGAAAACTGAATGGAGACAGAAAGGAATATACTTTCTTCTCAGCAATTCATGCAATCTATTCAAAAGTTGACCATATATTAGGACATAAAGACCTCAAAATTAAATACAGAAAGGCAGAAATGATAAATGCATTCTTTTCAGATCACAATTCAATAAAAACAACATTCAACAAAAAGCTAGGGAAAAATAGACCAGAAAGTAATTGGAAACTAAATAATCTCATCTTAAACAATGAATGGGTGAAACACCAAATCATAGACACAATTTATGCTTTCACCCAAGAAAATGACAACAATGAGCCATCATACCAAAATTCGTAGGATGCAGCCAAAGCACTAATAAGGAGAAATTTTATATCTCTAGAAGTTTACTTGAATAAAATATAGAAAGAGAAGATCAATGAATTGGTCTTACAACTTTAAAAGTTGGAAAAAGAGCAAATTAAACACCCCAATCAAATACTACACTTGAAATTCTAAAATTAAAAGAAGAAATTAATAAAATTGAAAGTAAAAAACCTATTGAATTAATAAATAAAACTAAGAGTTTGTTTTATGAAAAAAAAACAGTAAAATACATAAATCTTTGGTAAATCTGATTAGAAAAAGGAAAGAGGAAAATAAAATTGGTAGTCTTAAAAATGAAAAGGGGGAACTTTCCACCAATGAGGAGGAATTTAGAGCAATAATGAGTTATTTTGCCCAAATTTATGCCAATAAATTTGATAACCTAACTGAAATGGATGACTACCTTCAAAAATAAAGGTTTTCCAGATTAACAGAGGAGGAAGTAAATTGCTTAAATAGTCCCATTTTAGAAAAAGAAATACAACAAGTTATTAACCAACTCCCTAAGAAAAAATCCCAGGATCAGATGGATTTGCACCAAACATTTAAAGAACAATTAACAGCAATGCTATATACATACACTATTTGAAAAATAAGGAATGAAACAGTCCTACCAAATTCCTTTTGTGACACAGATATGGTACTGATACTTAAACCAGGTAGGTTGAAAATAGAGAAATAAAATTATAGACCAATCTCCTTAATGAATATTGATGCTAAAGTCTTTAACAAGATGTTAGCAAAAAGATTACAGGAAATCATCCCCAGGATAATACACCATGACCAAGTAGGATTTAAAACCAGGAATGCAGGGCTGGTTCAATATTAGGATAACTATTAGCATAATTGACAATATCAATAACTAAATTAACAAAAATCATATGATCATCTCAATAGATGCAGAAAAAGCAATTGATAAAATCCAACATCCATTCCTATTAAAAACACTTGAGAGTAAAGGAATAAATTGACTTTTCCTTAAAATAATCAGTAGCATCTCTTTAAAACCATCAGTAAGCATCATATGTAATGGGGATAAACTGCAACCATTCCCAATAAGATTAGGATTGTAACAAGGTGGCCCACTATCACCATTACTATTCAATATTGTATTAGAAATGGTAGCTTCAGCAATAAGAGTTGAGAAAGAGATTAAAGAAATTAAAGTAGGTTATGAGGAAACCACATTATCACTCTTTGCAGACAATATGATAGTTCACTTAGAGAACACCAGAGATTGTACTAAAAAGCTATTAGAAATAATCCACACCTTTAGCAAAGTTGTAGGATACAAAACAAACCCACATAAGTCAGCAGCATTCTTATATGTCACTAACAAAATAAAACACATTTACAAAGAGAAATTCCATTTAAAGTAACTACTGATAATATAAAATATTTGGGAATCTATCTGCCAAGGGAAAATTGGAATTATAGGAGCAAAATTACAAAATACTAATAATAAAGTGGTAGAATTGTGAATACCTCCAGCCATTCTGGAGAGCAACTTGGAACTATGCATAAAAAGTTATCAAACTGTGCATACCCTTTGATCCACAAGTGTTATATTCCAAAGAGATATTAAAGAAGAGAAAGGGGCCTGTATGTGCAAGAATGTTTGTGGCAGCCCTCTTTGTAATGGCCAGAAACTGCAAAGTGAGTGAATGGCCATCAATTGGAGAATGGCTGAATAAACTGTGGTATGTTAATGTTAGGGAATATTATGGTTCTGTAAGAAATGACCAGCAGGATAATTTCAGAAAGGCCTGGAGAGACTTATATGAACTGATGCTGAGTGAAATGAGCAGGACCAAAAGGTCATTATATATTTTAACCAAAGTACTATATAATGATCAATGTTCGACGTGGTTTTCTTCAACAGTGAAATGAACCAAATCAGTTCCAGTTGTTCATCACTACACCCAGCGAAATAACTCTGGGAAATGAATGTGAACCACTACATAGCATTCCCAATCCTTCTATTTTTGTCTGCCTGCATTTTTTTATTTCCTTCATAGTTTAATTGAACATTATTTCAAAGTCTGATTCTTCTTGTGCAGCAAAATAACTGTATGGAAATTTATACATATATTGTATTTAATACATGATTTAACATGTATTCATTTACCTGTCATCTGGGGGAGAGGGCGGGGAGAAGGAGGAGAAAAATTGGAACAAAAGGTTTTGCAATTGTCAATGCTGAAAAATTACCCATGCATATATCTTATAAATAAAAAGCTATATTAATAGAAAAAAATAAGAAGATAAGTTTAGAAAGGGGGAAATAGAAGTTCATTGATGGCTTTTTCAATTTATTATTCTAAAAATGCCACTATTTAAGTAATTTATTTCCTCTTCTATTAATCTAAGCAATTTATATTTTTTATAAATATTTATTCATTTTGATTAGATTGTCAGATATGTTAACATAAAGTTGGACAAAATAGCTTCTAATTATTGTTTTAATTTCTTTTTCATTAAGACATCCAGTGCTCATGGATAAGCCGAGCAAATATAATAAACATGACAATACTCCCCAAACTAATCTATTTATTTAGTGCTATACCAATCAGACTCCCAAGAAACTATTTTTAGTGACCTAGAAAAAATAACAACAAAGTTCATATGGAAGAATAAAAGGTCGAGAATTTCAAGGGAATTAATGAAAAAAAAAAAAAAAAAAAAGTCAGATCAAGGTGATCTAGGTATACCTGATCTAAAGCTATATTATATAGCAGCAGTCACCAAAATCATTTGGTATTGGCTAAGAAATAGATCAGTCAATCAGTGGAACAGATTAGGTACAAAGGACAAAAAAGGGTACAACTATAGCAATCTAGTGTTTGATAAACCCAAAGATACCAACACTTGGGATAAAAATTCATTATTTGAAAAAAACTGTTGGGAAAACTGGAAATTAGTATGCCAGAAATGGATATAGATCCACACTTAACACCATATACCAAGATAAGATCAAAATGGGTCCATGATTTAGGCATAAAGAATGAGATCATAAATAGATTAGAGGAACAGAGGAGAGTCTATCTCTCAGACCTGTGGAGGAGGAAGGAATTTATGACCAGAGGAGAACTAGAGATCATTATTGATCACAAAATAGAAGATTTTGATTACATCAAACTAAAAAGTTTCTGTACAAACAATACTAATACAAACAAGATTAGAAGGGAAGTAACAAAATGGAAAAATATTTTTTACAGTTAAAGGTTCTGATAAAGGTCTCATTTCCAAAACATATAGAGAATTGATACTAATTTATAAGAAATCAAACCATTCTTTAATTGATAAATGGTCAAAGGATATGAATAGACAATACTCAGATAATGAAATTGAAACTATATCCACTCATATGAAAGAGTGCTCCAAATCACTACTGATCAGAGTAATGCAAATTAAGACAACTCTGAGATATCTCTACATACCTGTCAGATTGGCTAAGATGACAGGAACAAATAATGATGTATGTTGGAGGGGATGTGGGAAAACTTGGACACTAATGCATTGTTGGTGGAGTTGTGAAAGAATCTGGCCATTCTGGAGAACAGTTTTGGAACTATGCCCAACAAGTTATCAAACTGTGCATACCCTTTGATCCAGCAGTGCTACTACTGGGCTTATATCCCAAAGAAATACTTAAGAGGGGAAAGGGACCTGTGTGTGCCAAAAAAATTTTAGCAGCTCTTTTTGTAGTGGCTAGAAACTGGAAGATGAATGGATGTCCATCAATTGGAGAATGGTTGGGTAAATAATGGTATATAAGGCTATGGAATATTATTGCTCTGTAAGAAATAAACAGCAGGATGAATTCAGAAAGGCTTGTAGAGACTTGCATGAACTGATGCTGAGTGAAATGAGCAGAACCAGAAGGTCACTATACACTTCAACAACAATACTGTATGAAGATATATTCTGATGGAAGTGGATATCTTCAATATAAAGAAGATCCAACTCACTTCCAGCTGATCAATGATGAACAGAAACAACTACACCCAGAGAAGAAACATTGGGAATTGAATGTAAAATATTAGCACTAATGTCTATCTACCCAGGTTACTTATACCTTTGGAATCCAGTACTTAACGTGCAACAAGAAAATTGGATTTACACACATATATTGTATCTAGGTTATACTGTAACACATATAAAATATATGGGATTGCCTGTCATCTAGGGGAGGGAGTAGAGGAAGGGAGGGAAAATCTGGAAAAATGAATATAAGGGATAATGTTATAAAAAAAAATTTACTCATGCATATATACTGTCAAAAATTATGATTATAAAATTAATAAAAAACATAAAAAAATTCTTTTTCATTAATAGTAAATTCATCCTTTTCATTTTTGCTGATAATAGTTTTGTTTTTTCTTTCCTTTTTCTAATCAAATTACCCAAATGTTTATCTATTCTATTGGGATTTTTAAATTAATTTTATAATTATATATTTTTGACAGTACATATGCATGGGTATTTTTTTTTTACAAATGTATCCCTTGTATTCACTTTTCCAAATTTTCCCCTCCCTCCTTCTACTCCCTCCTCTATATGTCAGGCTATCCCATACATTTTAAATGTGTTATAGTATATCCTTAATACAATATATGTGTATAAAACCAAATTTCTTGTTTCCCTGTAAGAATTGGATTATGAAGATATAAGTAACCTGTATAGAAATACAATAGTGCAAACATTTTACACTCAATTCCCAGTGTTCCTTCTCTGGGTGTAGCTGTTTCTGTCCATCATTGATCAACTGTAACTGAATTGGATCTTCTTTATGTTGAAAATATCCACTTCAATCAGAATATATCTTCATACAGTGTCGTTGTTGTGGTGTTTAATAAACTCCTGGTTCTGTTCAACATCATCAATTCATGTAAGTCTCTCCAAGCCTCTCTGTATTCATTCTGCTGGTCATTTCTTACAGAGCAATAAGATTCCACAACATTCATATACCATAATTTACCCAACCATTCTCCAATTGATGGACATCTATTCATCTTCCAGTTTCTAACCACTACAAAAAGAGCTGCCACAAAAATTTTGGCATATACAAGTCCCTTTCCCTTTAGTATTTCTTTGGGATATAAACCCAGTAGTAGCACTGCTGGATCAAAGGGTATGCACAGTTTGATAACTTTTTGAGCATAGTTCCAAATTGATCTCCAGAATGACTGGATCCTTTCACAACTCCACCAACAATGTATTAGTGTCCCAGTTTTCCCACATCTCCTCCAACATACATCATTATTTGTTCCTGTCATCTTAGCCAATCTGACAGGTCTGTAGTGATATCTCAGAGTTGTCTTAATTTGCATTTCTCTGAACAATAGTGATTTGGAACACTCTTTCATATGAGTGGATATAGTTTCAATTTCATCATCTGAAAATTGTCTGTTCATATCCTTTGATCATTTATCAATTGGAGAATGGTTTGATTTCTTATAAATTAGAGTCAGTTTTCTATATATTTTGGAAATGAGGCCCTTATCAGGACCTTTAACTGTAAAAATATTTTCCCAATTTGTTACTTCCCTTCTAATCTTGTTTGCATTAGTTTTGTATGTACAGAAGCTTTTTAATTTGGTGTAATCAAAATCTTCTATTTTGTGTTCAATAATGATCTCTATTTCAGCTTTGGTCATATCTATTGTCTTTTTTTGATAAGACCATCTCTTAATTTTATTCTTTTGTTCAATGGTTTTGTTAGTTTCAATTTTATTAATCTATCCTTTGATTTTATTTTTATTCTTGTACTAAATATTCTAACGATGGATATGTCTGCCCTAAGTCTCCTCCTATTCCATCTCATCTTTCAATGAGTTATCAAAGTAATTTTCCTAAAATGTAGGTTTGACCACATGAACTATACTCAATAAATTCCACTGGCTTCTTATCACCTCCAAAGATAAGTACAAAATCTCTGTTTAGAATTTAAAGCCTTTTATAATCTTTGTCATATTTGTCCAGGCTTGTCATATCTTACTTCTCATACCATACTCTTTGAATCCATTCTTGCTATTCCATGTAAACTCCATCTCTCAACTCTGATAATTTCCTCTGTCCTTCATAATTGCAATGTGAAGCCAGAGAAACTGAGGCAAGATAGAGATTAGAGGATTTTTAATATTTTATTTGATTTTCTGAGAGAAAGAGATTTTCTTAGGGGCAGATCAGAATCCATTCCTCCTTCTAGAGCTGAATTGGACTTACATCTAAAAGAAGTCAGCATCAAATATGATTTTCCAATGATTTTTATATGGCTCTAACAATCAGGGGGAAAAAAGGCAAGGAGTGGAGTCTGAGTATTGGTGAGTATGGGAATTTTCAGGAAGGGACCATCAATTCAGTTCTGATAGGTTGGGGGTAGGTCCACAAATTCTGATACATTGTGAGTGAAGGGGGTAGTCAAACTAGAGACAGAAAGTCTCTTGATAATGGGAGAAAGTAAATAAACTGATGGGCTAAATCTTGAGAAGGATTCCCTTGTAAGAAATTGAGTGGGAAACCTGAGGAAATTTTTGTCCAGGGATGCACCCTCTAAGTGTGTTCCTGCCAGTTTTTTTTTTTTTTTTTAATCAAATTACTGCCAGTGCAGCGAATTGTAATTTAAAGGAACAGGCTTCCTTTTAGGTTAATTGACTGAATATTTGTTTCTTGATATATAATGGTTTTCTTGTTTAAGGAATATGGTCATAAATGTGATCCATACTTTGGTAAGATTATTTATTTCTAAAAGTTTAAGAATCTTTCAGTTTCTCTTATGTGGTATTTGGACATTCTGTATAAGATTTAAATTGATTGCATTGAGTCATCCTGAGATTATTTAAAGGGCCTCTGAAAATAATATTTTTTCTTTGTCCTTTTGAAAATGTTTCTATTATGGACAATATGCAATTTGGGAATTTTTTTTCTATGTATTGGGTATTTTAAAAGCAAACTGTTTTTTATGTACAATGTTCACTTATGAAACATCTACTTGGATATGGTAATTGCTTAAGTTGTGAACTTGTGACAAATTTCTTACTGTTATCACTATAAGGTTATGGTAAATATCTGTTTAGGATTTATTAGAAATTTGATTAATAGAATCTGTTATTGGAGTAAAATTTCTTGGCCATATAGTTAATTAGTTAATGCTTTTTGGGAGTTTTAAAGCTCTACTCTCTGACAGTTAATGGGACAATTGATTGGAATAAAACTGGGTTAAAGCCATTTTATTCTGTATGTGCTGAAGGTTGAGTTTTGACTGCTTCTGTTATGTTATAGTTATGTTCTTGCAATTTTTCCTTATGTAACTGATCTCTATGATCAGAGCAATGGTCAATAGAATTGTTAATGAAATTCAATTATGTCATACCTTGTTGTTTTCAGTCTGATTGTATGTAATCATTATATCCTAAATGCTTAAGCAAATAAATATTTAGCCTGGTCATCTATCTGTTACTGGGTATTTGTGTGTGTGTGGTTTTTTTTTTTAAGGTTTCTAAATGATAAGGGGGACAATTAACAGTGGTCTGTGAGACCTAACTGCTGTTGAGATTTAAGACTACAGCTGTTTGTCTGTCCTGTGAAGCAAACTCATCTCTTCACATAGGATGCTGCTGGCTCTTCACATTTTGCAACAGTCTAGTGGGCCAGTCATTTTATCTCAGACTGTTCTAACCTTTATGTGTTAGATTTGTGTCAAATCACGGATATTGACTTGCTTTTGGGACCTTTATCAGCTTTGATTGTCAACATGGCACACCCACCCTTTGCCTGGACTGAGGGCCACAGACCATCTTTGCTAGGATGCAGTTTTGACTGAGAAGCTTTTTCCCCTCACACCTGATGGATTGACATGGGGGATATTGGGAATGGTTGATGACTGACTGTTAAACCTTGACTGGGTCATCTGTTACTGTATGTTTGAGATTTGGGATGGGAATTATTAAAACTATGTAACTATTGCTGTTATGTTTGAGGGATTTTTAGGAAATCGTACTATACTAATCTATTATATATAGGAATTTTGATTCACTCTTGGCATTTATATGTGTAATAATAATTTGATAATTCCTTTCCATGAGGGAAAAAAAAGGAGGAAGAGATAAAACATTGGGGAAACTGGTATATTTTTCTCAAAATACCTGAAAGAATGGGACCCCTTATTCTGTTAGAATTGCCCTGGCAGACTCAGTTTTTGGGATTTTTTTTTTTTTTAGAAACAACCAAAAATCAAACACCTGTCTTGGGACTGACAGTCTCTCTGATCTGTTTTTCCAATCCTGTAACCCTAGTTCCTTAATTAGTATTTCAGCAATCTTAAAGGATATTGTAGTTTAATATCAGGCATCTAAAAGTTCAGAGTTTGCCTGCCTTGATGGTCTAACTGTGTATACTCTGCTCTTCAATCTGATTCTTTCTGCAGCTCTGTCTGTTCCTTTGGGCAGGGACAGGTGAAGCAAGGTGAACCAAGCCTCACCCTTCTCCCCTGGCCAGGGTTGCCCCTCTGAATAGGCCTTGAGCCCTTGAGCCCCACTGCTCAGAAACTGAGTTAAGTGCACAAATGACTGCAGACCACCTAACTCACAGTGAACTGTCCATCTCAAACTGAATTCTCTCGCTGAGATGGTGCTCCAACTGCACAGGACCTGACATGCTTGGAACAAGGGAGCCTTTGTACTGCTGTTAATTCTGGGGTTATCAGGGAGAGAATTTTACTTGCATTTTTCTTTTCTAGTTTTATTTTGGTTTATTTGCTTCACAGAGGATTTAGAAGAGAGAGAGTGGAATGTTGTACCACAGTGCTCTTTAACTGTCCTGATTCAATTTCCCTAATTGGTTCTGCTTCAGTTTCCATAAATTGTTCTGCTCAATTTCCTTAACTGTTTTGCCTAATTGTTAATGTGAGGCTCAAGATAAGGGGGAGTTCAGACTTCCTGGCTCCTATCAGAATGTCCAGTGTCTCCCACCATGCTGTCAGAACCAGATTGATAGTCTGTTCCCATTCTCAATGTTCTGACCTCACCCCATCCTTGATCTAACTCACATTCACCACTGGATTCTTTGAGAAGAGAGTCCTATCCAGTCAATCAAACTTTCCAATTAATAGAATGTTGGGAGCACTCTAATTTCTATCTTGTCTCAGTTTCTCAGGCCATTTGCCTTCTTAGTTCTCAAGTTGATGTAGACTCTAGAGAGTCTCATCACCCATTTAGAAAAATCAGTGGACTCCCTAGCAGATGTTGTCAAATCAGTTGGGGGTGGGGTCATTAGGAATTCACTCACTTCCTTGTATAAGCAGTTGGATGACTGGGAGGCCAGTGGTAAGACTTCAATGTCCTGGTATAGTCACTGTAATTAAAGGTACAGTCCTCTTCTTCCTTCTCCTCTCCTCATATGACTTATTCCCTGTTGGCCTCAGATGAGTCACAACTAACATAAAAAGGAGAAGTGAAATGGACTAAAGACTGGCTCACTCATCCCTGGGTCAAGGGGCCTCAGGTTTGTAGGAAAATGCTGCTCAACTATGTTCAGATGGAATGCTTACCTAACAATGTTAGACATCTTGTAAGCTCCCTAACATCCTCATTTTCAAGCGAGAAGTTGAGTCACTGTTGTATCCACAAGGCAGAACAAGAATTATTTGTAAGCCTGTCTCTACTTGGGTTCAGCATGGAACTCAATCCAGAGATCCGTCACAGCAGGTGAATACACTGCTTTCTAAATTGCAACCACCTTGGCCATCCTGAATTTTATTGCCTGGGCAATTTCAAATTTACCTGGATATCATGCTTTAGTTTCTAGCCTCAGAGAACTCCTAAAATAATCGCCACCCTTAATTCACCTGTACATTACTCTTTAGGCCATCACACTCCACCCTTAGTTCATCTGGAAATTACTTCATATGAAGAGGGAGAGAAACTGTTCCCTTTAAGATTATCACTTTAGAGACAGAGCCCATCCTCCTAGGATAAGGGAAGCAATATTATTTAGGGGGAAATCAACTCCCATAGAAATTTTAAATTCCCATTCAATTGAGAAATCCTAGTCTGATCAGCTCAAGCTATCCCAGCCCCCACCAAGCTATCCAATATAATAGCTTCCTAGAGCTAAACTTCTTCAAAGATAGCCCATGCACTTTGCTAGGACCCTGCCCGCTGACATTCTCTCAGGACCTAAACTCCATTTCCAAATAGAAATCTATTTCCAAATAGAACTCTATCACTATAGAAGTCAGTCCCCTTAGAAACAGATTTATATCCAACAATAAACTTTCATTTTGCAATTAATAATTTGGGAATAAGTGAATTCTTTCACTTCTAAATATGTGGCCAATTAAGGGGATTGTAATAGCTCTCTTATTGCCACTAACCCCATGACCACCAGGAATTGAGAGCATTCAAACCCCATCACCTAGACCACCACCCTTGGTTCTTCTGGAGATCATTCCTTGGCTCTGGCCTACAAGAGACCAAATAATATTGAACCCTTATCTCTCAAAGCTCTGATGTCTTCCTAATTAGGCTTTTAGGTCACTGAGAACCACTCAGTGTCAATAAAACATCTTTGCCAATCTTAACTTGGAGACTGGGACTGCAAATTCTTTCACAAAACCTGCACACTAGCCTGGGGATCCCCAAATGGTGTTAGGGTGTTTTATCCCTCAACAGATAGACTGTATGGGAAAAGCACTGAGACTCCAATATATTTTGAGGATTCAGTACTTCTGTACTCCAATATCCCAACTTGGTGCTCCAGTGATATTAGGATGGATACTTGTCCTCAAGGAGCATTTATCTGGTAATAAAAACAAGACATAAGACACTTTTAAAAGACACTATTATAATAAGACATTTATAGCACCAGTAAAGTAAAATCAACAGGCCAAGCATGATTGCCAAATGAATTATATAGTAAGTCAATTCTATAAGTGGAAAAAATTTTCTATAGATAGTCACTCAGTAAACATGAGTTTTCAATAAAAAATGATGTGTTGCTCAATAGCTTTTGTTTAGGAAGGTAAGAAATAGTGAATTGTATTTTAGAAATATTTTAATTAATTAAAAATATAAAATTGGGAACAGATGGTTTTGTTCACTTATCTGGAACATTAACTCAGATTAAAAAAAAAAAAAAATCCCTTCACACCAAATAAATAAGCTATTACTCCATTTACTTGGAATTCAGCCACTCCCAAAATTCAGTGGTTTGGCTTATCTCAAATTTTCTAATCTTTTGTCAACTAACTGACTGTTTTCTTCTCTGAGAATCCTCTTATAAGAAAGGTTTCATACTATTTTTATTAAAAAAGTATTTTTTCCTGTTGTGTTTTTCCCCTTTTTGAGCATATTTGTTGAAGGATTTATTATGATGAAATGCCTAACAAAAAGCCTGCTAGAAGGCCTAATGAGAATCATTTACCTTTCTTTAAGATTTGTATTCATCTCTAATCCCTTAGATAATACTTGTTCTTTATATGCAAATATTCTTTAATGAAAGCAATTCCAGTGGCTTTAAGTATTGAAAGAAAGGGAGAGGGTTGGATACATTAAAAGTTAAGAATTAAAATTCTCTTTATGTACTTCTAGAAAAAGCAAGAATCATTTGTATGAAAGAATTAATTAGATAGAAATGAAGTTCTACTAATAGCCAAACCTATCCTAATTTCAATTAATTATGTTTTTTCCCCTCTAATGCATTATTATCACAGAACTTTGACTATGTCATCCATTGTTGTACCTGACTCCTAGAATACAATTCTATGAAATTATTTTGACTTAGATGCAAGTGTACAGGGGAGATTAGAATTGAGTATAGGCCACTGGATCATATTGAGTGATTTGGACTTACCAGGCTACCTCTATTGAGACATATGTGTTCTTGGGCTCTATGTTGTATAAGTTAGTTCTGTAGAATGATACAGAAATCCTTTCATCCAATTTAATAGAAAAGGGGGAGTGTTAAGGGTCAAAGATAATTGGCATTGATTCAGGAAGAATTTACCATTTGGTTCATTTTAAGATACAGAAAATCTGTTCTCATTTTTTTCTTCTTTTCAAAGACATGTTGCATAGACGTTCTTTCTGGGGTGTTTCAGGGAAAAACTTTCCTCTTGTTGACTATTGCAGCTGTTTAAAGATAGCAACTAGAGTTTACCTTTATGGAGTAGGCCTTAATTTGGGCCTTAGATCTCAGGCTTTGTGTTTATTTCCCTAAATATTGGTGAGTAAAGAACAATTTTGTTAAAGGGCCTTTTCTTTTCTTTTTTTTTTTTTTCTCTTTTCTTTTTTCTTCTGAAATGCACTGACACGAGATAGACAGCTCTGACCAAATTATTCAATTTAAAGCATCATTTATTAGCCACCAGGCAACTGATCCACTAAACAGGCTGGTAGAAATCAGCCCCAAACCTTTAGTGAGGTACACTTTTAAGCCCATTCGCCACATCCTGATACAGCCTTGCAGTTACAAATTTGGGGAATCACTGACACAGTTTCTCATTTACAATGGGGAAGTGTCTGGACGAGAGTGAGCACACAATGGAACCTGTCGTCATGTTTTGCAGTGTTGTCTTGACTCTGTTAGATACACACTTCTCAGAAAGTCTGGGGTCTCATGAACCAGGGGATGGGGCCCAATCTGAACATAACACTTCCATTAATTTAGTTTAAGCAACATTTTCCTATAAGCCTACGGCCCCTTGACCCAGGGATGAGGGGGCCAGTCTTTTGTTCATTTCACTTCCTATTTTTGGTGGGTGTAGGGCAGGGAGAAGTCTTCTAAATTTCTGGGTCTTTTAGTAGGTAGCAACTATACCATTAAAGGTGTTCCTTGTATACTAGAACATTCCTTAGAGAAGAAACTGACCACTCACAGATGAATGAACCCAAGTCTGATTTTCCAAAAAAAAGTTATTCAGGTTAAGAAGGTGAAATGCCTATTTAACAGATTCTTTATCTAACCCATGTTTTAATGTTTTTAATTATAAATCACAAAGTAAAGTACAATGGGAGTTATAGGTTAATGTTTCATTTTATAGTACTTTGTCAATCACTTTTATCTGTTGGGTTTTTTTGTTTTTGGGTTTTTTTTTTTTTTGTTTTGTTTTGTTTTGTTTTGTTTTGTTTTTTGTTTTTTTTTTTGCATTTTAAACTTTTCTCTTGTGTTTAGGAAATAAATAACTGTTCTGTATCAACCCACACAGATAAGCTGATCTTCCATTATTTTCTTTTAACATGCTCTTCATCCAGGACTATTCATTTACTTGTAATTCCTCTTAAAATGTTGGTCATGGGTAGCCTTAAACCCAATCCAGGCATATATCATGAGTATTTCAATATTATCTCATTTAGTCTTTCCAAACACATATATGCACCTGTGAATGCCCACATACACACAGACATTACACAAACTTGAGGCAGATCTCTTTTGTTAATAGAGGGAAAGAAAAAATCTATTTAAATTAATTTAAAACCTTTTTTTTGAAACCCCCAGAAAATTTTATAAAACATAGGGAATAGTCTCCTTCTGTGTTATTCATCTGCTGCAATTCTCCAAACTCTATAAGATTTTAATCTTTTTAGTCTCATTAAAAAAAAAAAAAAAAATAATCCTTCTAATTTGTGGCCAAATAAGAACTGGAAATCTTTTTTTAACAAAAAATGAATAATTCTGATTATATTAAATTTAAAAAAAAAAAAGGTTTTGTACAGACAAAACTAATGCAGACAAGATTAGAAAGGGGCAATAAACAGGGAAAACATTTTTAGATTCAAAGGTTCTGATAAAAGCCTCATTTCTAAAATATATAGAGAATTGACTAAAATTTATAATAATTCAAGCTATTCTCCAGTTGGTAAATGAACAGACAATTTTCAGATGAAGAAATTAAAACCATTTCTAGTTATATGAAAAAGTGCTTTAAATCACTACTGATCAGAGAAATACAAATTAAGACAACTCTGAGGTACTACTATTTACCTGTCAGATTGGTTAAAATGATAGAAAAAGATAATGACAAATGTTGAAGGGGATGTGGGAAAACTGGGACACTAATACATTGTTGGTGCAGTTGAAGTTATCCAATCATTCTGGAGAGCAATTTGGAACTATTCCCAAAGAGCTATCAAATTGTGTATACCCTTTGATCTAGCAGTGTTACTACTGGGTTTATATACCAAAGAAATCTTAAAGAAGGGAAAGGGACCTGTATGTGCAAAATTGTTTGTGGCAGTCCTCTTTGTGGTGGCTAGAAACTGGAAACTGAGTGGATGACCATCAGTTGGAGAATGGCTGAATAAGTTATGGTATATGAATGTTATAGAATATTATTGTTCTATAAGAAACAATCAGTAGGATGACTTCAGAAAGGCCTGGAGAGACCTACATGAATTGCTGCTAAGTGAAATGAGCAGAATCAGGAGATGATTGTACATAGCAACAATAAGAGGCAACAAATGGCAACAAATAATCTTATTGTTTATACAATTATCAATTCTGATGGGCATGGCTCTCTTCAACAATAAGATGATTTAAACCAGTTCCAATAGTTCAGTGATGAAGAGAGCCATCTATTCCCATAAGACTGTGGGATCTGAGTTTGGATTATAACATAGCATTTTCACTCTTTTTGTTGTTGTTTGCTTGAATGTTATTTTCTCTCTCCTCTTTTTCTTTTTGTATTTCATTTTTCTCGTGCAGCAAGATAATTATATAAATATGTATGCATACATTGGATTTAACATATATTTTTACCAAGTTTAACATATATTGGATTACTTGCTTTCTAGGGGAAGAGTAGAGGGAAGGGGGTAAAATTGGAACACATGGTTTCACAAAGGTTAATGTTAAAAAATTTATCCATGCATATCTTTGAAAATTAAAAGGCTTTAAATAAAAAATATTGAATCCTATAAATAAAACAATCCTACTTTCCTTTGTTTCATTGAGGAAAAAAGTATTTCTTGAAATACTTGAATAGAGTTCTATTGTTGAATAGAGATTGATCTTGCACATTTGATTACAAGTGGTTCTCAAAAGCAGATCAACCTGGGGAGAGTTAGAAATAAGTTAAACCTACTTAAGATTTACTGATAGAAAAGCTGTAAGAGAATCACCTTGGTAGAGAAGATTATTTTAAAATTTAAATTTAAAATTTTAGCTATCATAGAAAATTTAAGAAGATTTTAGTTTTGTCATCATTAAGAAATTTTTAAAAAGTATGAGTTACTTTAAATTTGAGATGAGAAGTCCTATTCAAAAATGTATTTATTTCAGTATATCTTTGAATTCTTACCACAATATAATATAAATTTCTTGAAGGATACTCCTATATTGTTTTTATCTTTTTAGCCCCACTGCTTAGCATGGTATCTGGAACATTATTGACACAAAATAAATGCTTAGTGATTGATTGATTGCCTTGTGTATAGCAAAAAATAGACTCAATAAAGGCTTGTTAAATTGAATTATTGAACTCAAGTGAATTTAATTTTTAAAATGACAGAATCTTAAGGTGTAGTAGAAAATAAAAACTATGGATCTGAAATTCTTTAGCTATGTAAGTCATGGGCATGTCAACAAAATTTGCTGAAACTTAATTTCCTCACTTGAAAATAGGGATAATTAATATTTGCAGACATTCTTCACAAGGTTTTTGTAAAGGAAGTATTTGATAAACCTTAATATTGTATATAAAGAGCCCATGTTATTATTCTTTAAGCTGAATATCTCCTTAGAAGTCCAACACTCACTGAGTGAAGAAGTTTATTCTGTGCCATTTCTGCCAGGTCATCTTCCATCTGTTATTAAGATAGTTCTATTTATCAGAGAAATCACTTCTTTATGATATAGTTCTTTTCTGATGGGGAATGGTTCTAATTGTTAGTAAGTTCAGATTTATACTTAGCTGAAATCAATTTACCTATAATATCTACCCATCTTTCTTAATTCTGCAGGTAGCAGCAATACAGAACAAATTAATTTAGTCATCAGCAAGATAGCTATTCAAATACTTGACAATCTTTGCTTAATAAATGGAGTTCAAAATTATCTACCTATTGATCAAAGCTCTCTATAATCTGGTATCACCCTATACCCTATTTTCCTAACTTATTCCATATTATTCTACCATCTATGATTATTTTAGGCCCTAGACAAACAGAACAAATTTATTCTTTCCAAAGAGAGCTTTCAATCTTTTATCCATGGCAATCCTAGCTAATTCACCTATTAGTTTCCTAATTTTTAAAGTCCAATTCATATGCTATCTCTTTCACATAGCATGTTCTGAGAAGGGGCAGCTAGATCATTTAAAGGATCAAGCAGTCTTGAATCAAGAAGACGAGTTCAAAACTTGCCATTGATAAAGGATATAACATTTTCCCCAGTTTCCCTATTTTGTATATCAGCAGGTACTTAAAAGAGTTGTTTAAATGAACAAATGTGATAAATATGTAATGTGCTACATATATAATAACACTACCTGGTCAATAATAACCTTCCCTTGAGGCAGCTAGATGGTAGAGTGGATAAAACACTGGCACTGAAGTCATGAGAATCTGATTCAAATCCTACCTCAGACTCTCAATATGTACTAGAGATGTAACCCTGAGCAAGTCACTTAACCCAAATTGCCTCACCAAAAAAAGAAAGAAATAGCATTCCCTGTTCTTACTTCAAATAATATTTTGTTTTGTAACAAATGCATTTCTCATGTAATTTTGTATATGTATCTGTATCTGTTGTGATATTATTTTACCATTAGAGTATAGTCTCTAATAGCAGAAGTCATATTCTTTTCTAAAAACCATTTCCCCAAATTCCTTAATTACACTACTTAATGGGTTTCTAATGAATTTATTTTATTTGAAGGTTACAATTACTCCATGACTCCATTCTATCAGTCAAGTCTTCTTACATCTTATTCTCTTTCATGTATTCTGAATTTCTGGCTCTTCCTAAAAGAAGACATTCAGCCAATCCCTCTCAATCCTAGTTCTTTCTCTAATTATTTTCTAATTACTTTGTATATAGATGGCTTTGTATACATTCGTTCCCATGTTGTCTTCCCCTTAAATGGTAAGTTCCATGAGGATAGGGAGTGTCTTTTGATTAGTAGGTGCTTAATACATATTTACTAAATTTAATTGAACTTCCACAGGCTATTCCCCATATATAATATTATTTTTCTCTTCATTCCTGTCATCTGACTTTCATGGATTAAAGTCCCTCTTCAAAATCCCATCTTCTTTAAAAAGCCTTTGTCAAGTCTTAATGTAAATGTCTTCCCTCTGATAATTATATCTTAATTTATACTGAATCTATCTTGTTTATTCATTTACTAGTTGGCATATTGTCTTCCCCATTAGAGCCTGAATTTTGATAAGATTAGATTGGGAGTTATTTGATTTTATTGTATCTCCAGTGCTTGGTATAGTGCCTGACACATAGCAGGAAGTTAATACTGGTTATATAGCTTATTGACTAAAGGTGTTAATATGCATGTTGACTTTTTCCTTTGTTCTCCCTTCATTTTGTTCTTTGAATTATTCTTCATATAGCATTCAGATCATTCTGATCACTTTTAGAGTTTAAATGTTCTTTAGTTCATCAATATTCTTAAAGCTAAGCACAATATTCCAGATATTTGGCTTTATTTTAAGTCAGATATTCCTCATCTGAGATTCATGAAGCTTAAAAAAATTTTTTTGATAAGTGTATTTGAAAATAATTGGTGTCTTGTAATCATAGGTATTTTATTTTAAGCATTTGTAAACATTATCCTAAGAAAGGATCCAAAGACTTTATCAGACTTCCAAAGAGGTATGCAGTGCAAGATATGTTCAAAACTCCAGTTTAAAGGTGCCTTTGCTATTCTGTATGTTTTTCAATATCTTATCAATATTGAATGTCAGCATTTTTTATATAACTTTTTGAGGCATTGTGTTGAGTGGAATAAAATGCTAGTATGTTCTTGATTCAATCACAAAAATCATATAATTTTAGTGAGAAAGAATGGGGAAAGATGATTATAATGCAATATCTCATGTTATAGAACAGAAAACAGAAGCCCAGAGAAGTTGAGATTTATAGTTAAGTGAAATGACCAAGGTCATATAACTATACAACAACAGAGCAAGGATAAAAACCTAGGTCTTCCCTTAATAATTTTCAAAGCCTTTCCTAATATATCATGTTGCTTCTCTAATAATTGCAACCATTTAAAAAGTTGTGTCTCTTTAAATTCCCTGAAAAACTCTTTTGTTCCTTATAAAGATATTGAGTTTTATTTTCTTATTTCTAAACTTTGGTGAAACATATAACTAGGAGCTTTTTGAATACTGAACTGTAGTCTAAAAGTGTAGAAGACAGAAAAAAATTGATTTTTCCAAGGATATTTATCAATACAACAAGTTTACATATAAACATTTTGAATAGTCTGAGTTCAACCTCAAATATTAGGATGGATGAGTCAACCTCTATTGACCTCAGTCTGTTCATCTATAAATGTGGAATTTGATCCAGACAGCTTACAAGGATCATGTTAGCTTTTGATTTCTGATTCTATGAATCATTTATCTACGAATTGTCAGTGTTGCTAAAAGACTCCTCATAATGCATATTTTGAACAGCTCCTCATGTCTTTCTGGCTGTTTGAAGTGAGGACTATAATAATGTGATCTCTCCAGCTCTAACTAGAATAATATAATTTGGAGAAGAGAGTAACACTAGGCCTTCTTACTAAATTGATAAGATTTAGCATTATTATTAATAGGAAAAATTATTTCATGCTTTCTTGCCCTGCCCAAAGTGTAGTCAGTGCTTATGTAATACTATTTTCAGCTTGAAATTCAGTATGGAATGAGTTTACAACAGAATAGACCACTGAGACTATAATGAAGAGTAAAGTAATTTTTGTCTGATTTTTTACACATGATCAGAGTAGACCAAAAAATAGTGGAAAGCATCATATATCAAGACTTGGAAGAAATCTCACTCACAAACTAGGTCAATATTGTCATTTTCTAAGGTAAAATAGACACCCAGGGATGTTAAGTAATTTGTCCAAGCCATGTATTCAGTAAAAACCAGAAGCTGAATTTGAATACAAGTTTATTAACTCTATAGCCAGACTACTTTCAATTCACAATTTACTATATTGCCTCCTTTTAAAAAAAAAACAATAAATTTCTCTCTCTCTCTCTCTCTCTCTCTCTCTCTCTCTCTCTCTCTCTCTCTCAAATTATTTGTTTTGTGATTATTTTTTTCATTCTTTCTCACTTGCATGGATAGCATTTTAATTACTTTATGGCAGATTAGGATAAAACAAACCATTATTTTCTGTTGTTGTTCCTGTAAAGCCAGTAAGTCATTAGCATAACTACCTACGTATTAATCTCTTTTTTCATCACCACAATTTTTTGGAGTGTGTGTGTGTGTGTGTGTGTGTGTGTGTCGTGTGTGTATGAGAGAGAGAAAGAGAAAGAAAGGGAGAGAGAGAGAAAGAGAGAAGAAGAAGAAGAAGAAGAAGAAGAAGAAGAAGAAGAAGAAGAAGAAGAAGAAGAAGAAGAAGAAGAAGAAGAAGGAGGAGGAGGAGGAGGAGGAGGAGGAGGAGGAGGAGGAGGAGGAGGAGGAGGAGGAGGAGGAGGAGGAGGAGGAGGAGGAGGAGGAGGAGGAGGAGGAGGAGGAGGAAGAAGGAAGAGAGAGAGGGAGGTAGGGAGGAGGGAGACAGAAGACAGAGAGACAGAGATAGGAGGGAGTGGATTGGAGGGAGGAAGAGAGGGAGAAAGAGGAAGGAAGAGGGAGAGGCAGAGGGAAAGGGACAGACTATCTGTCTCTGTCTCTACATGGTTTGTCAAATAAGCCTTCCAGGTCTCATATGTTGCTCAGATTTATAATCAAATTACATCCTCTTTACAAAAATACTTGTGTGTTTATATCTGCTGGTTACTGTTAAGCATATTTTTTGTATGAAAATTATAGTAAAATTATATAAATGACATAAAATTATATGCAAAATATTTTTTGCACATTATATATACTAATTTTATATACTAATGTTATAACTTTCAAAGAGGGAAAGACTCTTATAAAGACTCTTAGTTCCTGGTTAGTGTACACATATGTAGTTGCTTAAAGTAACATTCTTGCTCTTTCTTTGTTTCTTGTGTTATCATTGCATTGACATTCTGATCTACACTTAAAGAGTTCGATCCTAATCTTTTGGTCTCATCATTGAACATCTTAATATTTACTAGGAAGTAATTGACTTTGCCAACTGTCTTTCTTTTCTTTTCCTTTCTTTTCTCTTACTCCTTCCTTCCTTTTATTTCCTTTTTCTTCCATCTTTCATTTTTTCCTGAAAACCTTAAATTGCTGACTTGCTCTATATTTACTAAAGTGTATAAAGAAAAAGATAATCAGGACACTGAGATGTCTAGAAATCATGCCATATGAAGACTGGTTGAAAGTAGAAAGTAGAAAGCATATTAAGCCTATAGAACAGAAGATTTAGTTAGGGTTGTAAAAGGGATGATAATTGTCTCAGAATTTGAGGAATTTTTACCCTGATGAGGGAATAGAATTATTTATTTGGCTTTAGAGAACAGATATAAGAACAATGCATGCCCCTAGTTTCAAAGAGGCAAATTCCCATGTGTTATAAGCAAAAAGCTTTCTAACAGCTCCCTTTTATCAAGTTATTATATAAACTGCTTCCAGAAATAGTGAGATCTTCCTTAACTCTAGGTCTTTGAGTAAAGTAGTAGTGTTCACTTGTTGAGTTCAATGTAGAGGGGACTCATAGTTAGGTATTGTTCTAAGTAAATGATCATTGATATATATTATAATTATGATAGTCTATGATTCTTTGATTTTTTTTAACCTGTATAGTCTTCTAGTCCTAATATTTTTTTTTGTTGTTTTGTTTTCCTTCCTTTACTTTCCCCCCCCCCCCCCTGAGGCTGGGGTTAAGTGACTTGCCCAGGGTCACACAACCAGGAAGTGTTAAGTATCTCAGACCAGATTGGAGCTCTGGTCCTCCTGAATTCAAGGCTGGTGCTCTATGCACTGTGCAACCTAGATGCACCTCTTTCCTCTCTTTTCCCCACCCAGCAAATGGTATTCAAAAAATTTCATGTGCATGTATGCATAAGAATTTATCTAGGAAATTTTAGATGAGACTGACCAAAACAATTTTTAAAAATTGCTTAGATATTTTTGTTTGAATTCTTTCAGCATATGGCAGCTATCAGTCAACAAAAGTTTATTAAGTATTTACAATTTGACAGTCACTATGCTAAGCAATGGGATAAAGAAGCAATTATAAAGGAATAATGTAGGAATTCATAAGCTTGAGTCCATTTAAAATCCATTTTGATAAATTTATTTTAGTATAATTTGTCTCCTTTTAAAATTTTGCTTTGCTCTATGGAATAGAGGGAAAATAGACCTTGCATCTTATTTTGCCTATCATAACTATCATCTTTCATTCACAAGGTAGGTAGCATTCTAAATCTTTGGTCCTCTAGTATTACAGATTGTAATTGTTTTGATATCAGTTTTTAAGTCTTTCAAAATTCGCTGTTATAGTATAAATTGTCCTCCTGTTTTTGCTCACTTCACTTGATATCAGTTCAAAGAATGCTCCCTCCCTCCACTCTTTCATTATTTGTTTAGACTTCTACTTTTGCTATACAATTGTGTAAAATATTAAGTCTTTCCTCTTTTTCAAACCACTGTTCTTTCCTATTGTATTCCCCTCATTTCCTTTGTCCATTTGATACCCTCAAAAGACAACAAAATTCAGATTCTTTTAAAGTCTAATTTAAATTGTTTGCTGAACACTAATGGCATTGTGGTTCTTAATAGATGCTCATATATTCCATTCTATTCCCATTAGAATGCAAAAGCATCATCTTTCTGTTGGCTTTGTGCATTTATTTTTTCATTCTTGTCTTTACTACTGTATTCTTATTTTATTTTTTTTCTACTCAGCTTTAGTCTTTTTCTCATTAATGTTTGGGAGTCCTTTATTTCATTAAAGATTTGTTTCTTTTCCGGTTGAATTGTACTCAGATTTGCTGGATATAAACTAAGGTTATATATTTTGCCTTTTGGAATTTCATTTTTTAAATGCTTTTCACTCCTTCAGAGTAATGGTTGGTAACTTTTGTGTGATTCTCACTGTGGTCCTGTATATTTGAATTATTTCTTTATGGATGTGACAATCATTTTTTAGTTTGTTTATTTTTATTTTATTTTAAATCTTGACATTTTGACGAAGGTATTTTGAGGTTGTCATTTTGAGGGTTTTTTTTAGGACATGATTCATTAATTATATTTTTACTTTTGTCTTCTGATTTTAGGAGCTAAGAGCAGTTTTCTTCAAATGCGATAACCAAGTTCTTTATTTTTGGGGGAAGGCATCATGAATTTCAAGTAGTCCAATGATTATTAAATTATTTGCTCTTGACATGCTTTTCAGGTAGGTTTTTGTTGTGGAATACTTTTTTTTTCTTTACTGTCTTCACAGTTTTCATATTTTTCATTATTTCGTTGAAATACTAACTTATTTTTGATCTATTCTATTTTCAAGCAGTCTATTAATTGGAAAAAAGTTTTTGTACCTCTCTGGTTAAGCTATTCATCCTTTCTTAAAGGTCCTCCTACATAGCTTTAATTTATACCCAATTCATTACTTGATTATTCTTATTTTATTTCAATATAATTTTAAACTCATTTTAAAATGAACTCTTCCATCATTTTATCTAGGAACTCTAATTGATCTTTTGAAAAAGATCTGTTTTCGCCCCTAGGAATTTTTTAGTTATTCTTATATTTTTTGTGTGTTTTGAGCATCGTTGGCCATATTTGTTCTTTTGTTTAATCATGCCTCTGATGATCTATAAATTGCTGACCTTGTTGGGAATTCTGAAAACTGAAATGTTACTTTCTTAGAGGGGAAACTTAGACAAGATCTGCTCTGAGCAACTCTGGGTTAAAGCAGGTGTCCCATGTGAAAAGTTGAGATGATAATAAACTCCAAACATCCTTTGGACTGGCTTGAAACTTTACGTATTTCACAGGCCTCCCCCTGCTGAACAGTTTTTTGTTCACTTGCCTCTACATAAAAGTTAGTATTTTGTAGTAGAAAGATGATCACTTTAATTTGTTCTTCATTTTGTCATCATTGTCATTCATTTTAAATTGATTTTGGAGTCATTGTAAGGAAAGCTGAACTTTATTGCTTCCTCTTACTTCACCATGTTGATGTTTGTTCCCTGATGACATCAACTAAAAGTTCCTCTATAATATTGATTTTACTTAGTTGTAAAACAGAATTCAGTGAATCTTCAAGGGAAGGTACATTCCTTCTGTTTGAGAAGAAAAAAAAAAGTTATTTCTTATATACTTTTTATCATATTGCCTCAAGCTAAATTTGAATGATGAAGATGAAGAGAGGGCAGAAATCTGTGCTCTTAAAATAACAATTGTGAGCCCTGATTCCTAGAATAATAGGCAGGACTAGGTCAGGCCAATCTAATATAGTGGGAAAGATTGCAGTACTGCCACCCTTAGCATGGAGGGTACTCCTGCAAAAGAAGATGAGACTCCCTTGTGCCCTAGAAGTAGAGACCAACTTTTTCAAATGAGCAAGAAAGCAAAGGAGCCCTCACCATAGCAAGCTACTATGGCAACCCCATATTAAGAGAAAGTTGTAATGGGTTCATGACTTAGACATAAAAGGGGATAATATAAATAAAGTAGGAGAGCATGAGATGATCTAGCTGTCACACTTGTGGAAAAGTGATCAATTTATGGCTAAAGGATAACTAAAGAACATTATGAAATGTAAAATAGATAATTTTGATATTAAATTTTTAAAAGCTTTTTCACAAACAAAACCAATGCAGCCAACATTAGAAGGGAATCAGAAAACTAAGAAATACTTTTTACAGCTAGTGTTTCTGATTAAAAAAGCCTTATTTATAAAATATATAGAGAACTCAGTCATATATGTAAGAATACAAGTCATTCCCCAATTGATAAATGATCAAAATATATGTATATACAATTTTCAGATGAAAAAATTAAAGTAATTTCTAGTCATCTGAAAAAGATGCTTTAAATCATTACTGATTAGAGAAATGCACATTACCACCTCATACTCATAAAGTTGGGTAAGATGACAGGAAAAGATGACAATAAATGTTGGAGGGAAGGTAGGAAAATTTGGACACTAATGCATTGTTGGTGGAGTTGCAAAATGATCCAACCCTTCTGAGAGGAATTAGAAATTATGTGCAAAGGCTTATAAAATTGAAATATGCTTCAATACAACAGTGTCACTTCTGGGTCTATATCCTAAAGAGATCATGAAAGAAGAAAAATGGCTTACATTACAAAAATTTGTGTAGCAGCTCTTTTTATAATATTAAGGATTTGGAAATTGAGTGGATCACTATCAGTTGGGGAATGGATGAATAAGTATGATATATTAAAGTAAAGAAATATTATTTTTCTATAAGAAATGAGCAGGCTGATTTTCAAAAAAGCCTGGAATGATTTATATGAATTAATAGTGAGTAAAGTGAGCAGAACTAGGAGATCATTGTTCACTGTAATAGCAAGATTATGTGATGATCACCTATGATAGATTTAGCTCTTCTCAGTCATATACTGATCTAAAACTATTCCAATAGACTTGGTATAGAAAATGCCTTTCACATCCAGAGAAGGAATTAAGGAGATAGAATGTATACTGAAGCATACTATTTTCACCTTTTGTTTGCTTGCTTTTTCTTTCTCATGTTTTTTAATCCTTTTTGTTATGATTTTTCTTTTACAACATGATAAATATGGGAATATTTTTAAAATCTCTATCAGATTGCTTACTTTCTTAGGGAGGGGAGAAGAGAAGTAGGGAGAAAAAATATAGCATACAACACTATTTTTATGTGTATTTAGTTATTTTTAACTAAAGTTGTTTTCATATGTATTTAGAAAAATAAAATACTATTGAGAAAAAAATAAATAAAAATTCAGCTCAATTTCCACCTTATCTAGATATCCCAGCTTTTTCTGTGGGACACTGTATATGTTTTGTCCTATAATATAATGTACTAACAATAGTACAAGAAGAAAAGTGTAAAGGTGAAAGAGGATGTAGCAGACTAAGCAAATTTCTATTCAGTCAAACTATTAGTTACAAACAGAGATCTGGTAGGACAGTGGATGTAGTATGGTTTTTAAAATATTTTTTAGGAAAATAAAATTATTCAAATCCTGATGCTAACTGATTAGGAGATTTTTCATTAAGTACCTTAAATTTGTTCTTTTGCTCTGAAGGAAGAATCAAAAAGAAGAAATCTTTACCTCTTGAGCTGGTGAGGATAAGGATTATTAATTGATTGTGGCTTCAGAGATACATTTATCTGTTACTTGCTTGGGAATCGTTTTTTTTTTTTTTAACCAATCCAGCCAAAAGTTATTTCTTCCTCACCTGAATTCTTATGTATAAAATGAAGTGAGTGAATTAATGAATGAATGAAAAATATCAAGTGTTACTTTGCATGAAATACTATGCTAAGGATTGGTGACGCAAATAGAAAAAAAAAGTGGCAGTCTCTGCTCTCATAAAACTTATTCTGTAATAGGGGAAGACAGCTCTTGTAGGAGAGTTCAACTATGGGGCAGATGGAAAAGCCTCAGTATCTTAAGGGGGCATATATAAGGCAGATGGCAAGGCCCAGTAGTCCTTAGCATCTGTACTTGGCCATGTGCTATTTGCCATTCTTATCAATGAATTCAATAAAGGTATAAGTAGTATGTTCATCAAATTCACAGATGACACAAAGCAGGGAGGAAAGATTAGTATAATGGATGACAAAGTTAGAATTCAAGGGGATCATGACTGACTAGAAGAAGGATTTTTGAACTGAGGTTCATAAACTTAAATACAAACATATATTATATGTATATATGTGTACATATATATTACTATAATTATTATCTTTCCTTGTAGTTCTATGCATTTTATTTTATGCATTTAAAAAAAACATTAATTTATGAAGAATTTCAGAGGCTAAAGAAGTAGGAGGAAGCCTGACAAAGAAGTCATGCACAAAACTTAAGAACTTCTAAGTTAGATCTGTGTTCTGAATCTAAAACAATTCAATAGATATAACACTAAAATATAGGTTTCATTGCATTTTTTCTTTATTTTGTGAAATATTTCCCAATTACATTTTAATCCAGTTTATCTGCATTGGAGTGCTGTAGTACTGTGGGGTCATCTTTGATCCCTGTAATTTTACTATCTAAAATTCACTGGTCTAATTCAGACATGATAATTCCAGAGTTTGGTTAGCAGACATATTAAAAATCAAATCCTTAGGGTTAGAAGCAGGGGAGAAAGTTGGGTAAAATTATACTGGAGACCAGTGTCTTTTCTTGTTCTATTTTCAATGAGGATTGTTGCCTTTGTAGCAGTTTGCAATCCATATACAGGATGTGAAATTGCTTAAGGGTAGCATTGCATTGTATTTATAGAGAAAATATTCTCTCTCAGGAAATGGAGGTAGATTTGACTTAGAATCCAGATGGTATGCAGCTTGTTGCTTACCTGGGAACTAAAATGGACAGTCTGTTCCTTGCTGCTGCAGGCTGTTGGGCTTTGTTGGTATCCTCCTTCCTCCAGGAAACAGTTTAATGAGGATGTAAACACCTAATTTCAGAGTATTAGGAAAGTATTATCTGTTAATTTGACAGAACTAGAAAGATCTACAAAGCCCTCTCTCTAAAGGTAAGGACCAATATTCAAAAGATAAGAGCTTAGTAAACTTTTTAAAAAGTTACTCTTCAAATACCTGGCAAATTCCTCATCTTGTATGGAAGAAAAAGTTGTCACTTATTCACCTTCCTTTTTGAGATGCAATGGGAAAACTATGAAAGTACTGTAGTATCCCTTTAGAAAGATAAATTTCATAGGAAGCAGCTGATAAGCTATTTCCCACTAATGAGTTCATAAGAAAAAAAAGCATAATGGGTTACTGAGGCATAAAGAGGTCTATTGATTTGTAAAAAGTCATAGATTTTTTTTGCACTTTTTAATTAATTTTATAATTATAAAATTTTTGACAGTATATATGCATGAGTAAATTTTTTTTATAACATTATCCCTTGTATTCATTTTTCCAAATTTTCCCCTCCCTCCCTCTGCTCCCTCCCCTAGATGACAGGCAATCCCATACATTTTACATGTGTTACAGTATAACCTAGATACAATATATGTGTGTAAATCCAATTGTCTTGTTGCACGTTAAGTATTGGATTCCAAAGGTATAAGTAACCTGGGTAGAAAGACAGTAGTGCTAACAGTTTACATTCAATTCCCAGTGTTCCTTCTTTGGGTGTAGTTGTTTCTGTCCATCATTGATTAACTGGAAGTGAATTGGATCTTCTTTATGTTGAAGATATCCACTTCCATCAGAATATATCTTCATACAGTATTATTGTTGAAGTGTATAGTGATCTTCTGGTTCTGCTCATTTCACTCAGCATCAGTTCTTATAAGTCTCTCCGAATCTCTCTTTATTCATCCTGCTGTTCATTTTTTACAGAGCAATAATATTCCATAACATTCATATACCATAATTTACCCAACCATTCTCCAATTGATGGACATCCATTCATTTTCCAGTTTTTAGCCACTACAAAAAGAGCTGCCACAAACATCTTGGCACATACAGGTCCCTTTCCCTTCTTTAGTATTTCTTTGGGATATAAGCCCAGTAGTAGCACTGCTGGATCAAAGGGTATGCACAGTTTGATAACTTTTTGGGCATAGTTCCAAATTGATCTCCAGAATGGCCAGATTCTTTCACTACCCCACCAACAATATATTGGTGTCCCAGTTTTCCCACATCCCCTCCAACATTCATCATTATTTGTTCCTGTCATCTTAGCCAATCTGACAGGTGTGTAGTGGTATCTCAGAGTTGTCTTAATTTGCATTTCTCTGATCATTAGTGATTTGGAACACTCTTTCATATGAGTGGATATGATTTCAATTTCATCATCTGAGAATTGTCTGTTCATATCCTTTGTCCATTTATCAATTGGAGAATGGTTTGATTTCTTATAAATTAGGGTCAGTTCTCTGTATATTTTGGAAATGAGGCCTTTATCAGAACCTTTAAGTGTAAAAATATTTTCCCAATTTGTTACTTCCCTTCTAATCTTATTTGCATTAGTATTGTTTGTACAGAAACTTTTTAGTTTGATGTAATCAAAATCTTCTATTTTGTGATCGATAATGATCTCTAGTTCTCCTCTGGTCATAAATTCCTTCTTCCCCACAGGTCTGAGAGGTAGACTATCCTCTGTTCCTCTAATCTATTTATGATCTCATTCTTTATGCCTAAATCATGAACCCATTTTGATCTTATCTTGGTATATGGTGTTAAGTGTGGATCCATATCTAATTTCTGCCATACCAATTTCCAGTTTTCCCAACAGTTTTTTTCAAATGATGAATTTTTATCCCAAATGTTAGTATCTTTGAGTTTGTCAAACACTAGATTGCTATAGAGTACCCTTTTTTGTCCTTTGTACCTAATCTATTCCACTGATCGACTGGTCTATTTCTTAGCCAATACCAAATGGTTTTGGTGACTGCTGCTATATAATATAGCTTTAGATCAGGTACATCTAGGCCACCTTCATCTGAAAAGTCATAGATTTTAACCCAAGTGTATGGACATACCCACATGACAGACACTATTGGAAACCAACTTTTATTTAATTCCATGATGTTTTTGAAAGGAGAGAAAGTATTTTTAGGTACCCTATGTGTTGATAACCTTTTGTGCCTTGAGAGATGGAAATAGAAATATAAATTATTAAAGGTAATAGTGGGAAAATATAAAACAATTCCTAACAAATCATTTATTTGCACCAATCCATATCTTTCAAAAAAAATTTACTTTGCTGAGCTTAAGATTAGCAATGTTAGTTTCCTTGTTATCCCTCCCTTTCCAAACACATTCTACCTATCTCCTTTGCATTTTTTATTCTTTTTGTTTTTGTTTGCTCACATTTTGGTTCTTTCTTTTTTTTAATCTGATTTTTCTTATGCAGCACAATAATTTTATAAATATGTATGCATATATTAGATTTAACTTATATTAAAAAAAGAAAATAAAAGGTATGCATAAGAGAGATAACAAAGATATATGAAATATTATCTTTGTCCTAGCTCCAGGCAAGTAAAGAAGATATCTCTTTTTTTGCAATTCTTCTTTGAAATCATACCATCTAAGAGTGGAGCCAAGATGGTGAAATCAGGAAGCTGCCCTAACTCTCCCAGTTTCTCTTGAGAACCACATGAAACCAAGCCTCTGAACAGAGTCTGATGGAATAAAATCATTCTTCAGTTGAAGTTAGAATAGAAAAACTTCAAAAAAATCAATCTCACTAGGGTGCAAAGGGTATTCAGCCCAGGTCAGATAGACTCTTGGAAAGCCAGAGAGAGGGTCACAAAAAATCAGCAACAAAGACCCTAAGTTCTGGCATAGTTGAAGAGAATAACAGTGGGGCAGCCTCCAGTTCTAGCTCAAAAGGCAAACTCTGGAAAAACAGGCTGTTTCCTAAAAAGAGCAGCCAAAGCTTTCCCTTGCCAACACAAGGGGCCATTGTACTCAAAGCCAAAGCTCAGAACTATACACGCAGCTTGGTACAGTATCCCCTTTACTCCCAGAGAAGAGGTCAACCATAAAAGTAAAAGAAAGGAAAAAAAAGGAAATATTAAAAGGAAAGGAAAGAAAATGAGCAAGAAACAGAAAAATGCTAGCTTTCTGTAGGTCCTCCTGAAGGGCCTTGTTCTCAGCATGATAGACACCACAAGAATGACAAGAATATAGAGTCCAAAGTCTTTATTGTCTCTTACACAGTCTCTGTGTATCATAGTTTTACCCAGTCTCATCCAGCAATCTAACAATCTGCCAGTCTCAACCAATCTCCCTCAGAATCTGACTTCGTCCCCAGTTAAAATACCCTATTATAATTACATCATTACTGAATTATATAATAATTACAATATAATTACATAATTACTGAATATGTGTGAACTAGGGAACCATTATCTCATCAATTCTACTGTTAATACCTTGTTTCAAGTATACTTCTCTAGAGTTTTGGCTCTCTACAGAAAAGTGTCTTGAGTACAGAAAGCTATTATGGTGACAGAGCAGAGCAAAACATAAACCCAGACAAGGACACAATGTGCACAGAAGAAATCTCAAAGAATGATATGAATTGATGTCAAGCTCCAAAAGACTATTGGAACTACTCATAAAAGACTTCAAAAGGCAAATAAAAGAGAAGAAGAAAAAATGAGAAAGAAAATGAAAAGTATTTTCAGACTGGCTAAGATGACAGGAAAAGATAATGATGATATTGGAGAGGATGAGGGAAAACTGGGACATTAATACATTATTAGTGGAGTTATGAACTGATGCAACCATTCTGGAGAGCAATTTGGAACTATGCCCAAAAAATTATCAAACTGTGCATACCCTTTAATCCATTAATGTTTCTATTGGGTGTATGCCCCAAAGAGATCATAAAGGAGGAAAAAGAAACTACATATTCAAAAATGTTTGTGGCATTTCTTTTTGTAGTGGCAACAAACTGGAAACTGAGTGAATGCCCAGCCACTTGGAGAATGGCTGAATAAAATATGATATATGAATGTTACGGAATATTATTGTTCTATAAGAAATGATCAGCAGGATGATTTCAGATAGGTGTGGAGAGATTATAGGAACTGATGCTAAGTGATGTGAGCAGAACCAGGAGATCATTGTACATGGGAACAAGAAGATTGTATGAAGATTAATTCTGATTGATGAGGCTCTTTTTCAATTCAATTGATGAGGCCAGTTCCAATGATCTTGTGATGAAGAGAGCCATTTGCACCCAGAGAGAGGACTGTGGAAACTGAGTGTGGATCACAATATATGACTTTCATCTTTCTGTTCTTGTTTGCTTCCATTTTGTTTTCTCTTTTTTTTTTTTTCTTTTTGATTTGATTTTTCTTGTGCAACACAATAATTTTATAAATATGTATACATATATTGGATTTAACTTATATTTAAAAAAAAGAAAATGAAAGATATGTATACGAGAGTCAACAGTTTGGAAAAGGAAAGAAAAAAATTTGTGAAGAAAGCAAATTTTTAAACAGTAAAATTAGCCAAAAGGAAGAGAAAATGCAAAAGACAATTAAAGAAAATCACTCATTTAAAACTAGAACAGAGGGAATGGAACCTAATGATTTTGTGAGGCAATAAGAATCAGTCAAATAAATGAAAAAGCATGAAAAAATGGGGAAAAATATAAAATACCTCATTGGAAAAATAGTCAACTTGGAAAGCAGATCAAAAAAGTATTGGCCTACCTGAAGGCCATGACCAAAAAAAATTAGCCTAGATAGCATTCTACAAGAGATAATTAATGAAAATTGCCCCAACATTCTAGAAACAGAGGGTGAAATTGAAAGAAATATCTATCACCTTTGGAAATACATCTCACAAGGAAAACCCTAAAGTTGTGAAACTCCAAAACTACAATCTCAAGGAAAACAATTGCAAACTACCAGACAAAAACAATTCAAATATTAAAGAGCAACAGCCAAGATTAACCAGGATCTGGCAGCTTCTACAATAAAGGATTGCAGGACCTGGAATACCATACTTCTTTTTTTTTTTTTTCCTAACATTTTAATAGTTTTTATTTACCAGATATATGCGTGGGTAATTTTACAACATTGACAATCGCCAAGCCTTTTGTTCTAATTTTTCCCCTCCTGGAATACCATACTTCTAAAAGCAAAAGACTTAAGGTTACAATCAAAAATTAATTAGATTTAGCATCATTTTCAGGTTGGTTGATGGAGCTTCAATGAAATAAGGGACTTTCAATCATTTCTATTGAAAAAAAAAAAACAAATAGAAAATTTTAATCTACGAACAAAGTAATTCAAGAGAAACATAGAAAGATGAACAGTGGAAAATATATTTTATTTAAAAGTAAAACTGTTTACATCCCTACATGGTAAAACACTATCTATAACTCTTGGGAACTATATGTGCCACTAGGGCAGACAAAGAATATCTGTGGATGGAGGATAAGGTTGTGAATGAACTCTGATGTGACAAAATCAAAGGAAAAAAAAAAAATTAGGGATAGAAAAAGCTCTGTCCTGCAAAAAAAAAAAAAAAAAAAAAAAAAAAAGAAAGAAAAGAAAAAAGTGGAAGTATAATGGGAAAATGAGTTTGCAAGGAGAGATGCAAAAGAGTTATTATAAATGAGGGAAAGAAGGGGATGAGCACTGTCTGAAGCTTGATCTCATCAGCTTTGTATCTAAGAGGGAATGATTCAATTTAATCATTCAGCTGGCTATAGAAATTTATCTAATCATTTTAAGAAGAAAAAAGAGGAAAAGAAAAGGGAAGGACAGGATAGAAGAGACAGCAGAAACACAAGGGAAAAGGGTAAGAGAAGTGGGAGAAGTGTTGATAGAAGACAAAATAGTGGGTGGAATGGATTAAAAAAAAAAGCACTACTAAGAGAAGAGAGAAGTAAGAGTGGATGAGGTGGGTAAAAAAAAAAACAAAAAAAAAACAAAAACACAAGACTAAGGACAGGGTGAAAAGAAAGAATAAAAGTATATGCAGGGAAAGAAAAAACAGAATGGAGGGAAATACAGAGGTAGTAATCATAAATGTGAATGTGAATGGGATGAACTCTCCCATAAAACAGGAGCAAATAGCAGAGTAGATTAAAAAACAGAATCCTACAATATGTTGTTTAGGGGGCAGCTAGTTGGTGCAGTTCAAATCTGGCCTCAGACACTTAATATTTTCTAGCTGTGTGAACCTGGGCAACTTACTTAACCCCAAGTGACTCAGCAAAAAACAAACAAACAAACAAACAAAAAATGTTGTTTAGAAGAAACACAATTGACACAAAGACCCACACACAGAGGAAAAGTAAAAAGGCTAGAACAGAATTTATTAAGCTTCAGCTGAAATAAAAAGAAAAGCAAGGAGAACAATTCTGGTGTCAGATAAAGCAAAAGCAAAAACAGATCTTATTAAAAGTGATAAGGAAGGAAAGTACATCTTGTTAAACTATACTGTAGGGGGCAGCTAGGTAGCCAGGTGGTTAGAGCACCAATCCTTAGGCTATAATCATTCCCTCTTAATGTTTGATGAGATAAAGGTCTTTATCCATTTTAGACATCATTGGACTATCAGGAGCCTCGCCAGTACCTCCCTCCATTATGTCATTCTAGGTGCCTGCCTCCATTATGTCATCGTCATCCTATGTTCCTCCCCCTATTAGGTCATCCTCATCCAGGTACCTTTCCTATTATGTCATCATTCTTATAACCCTATAAAAGAATCTAATATCTGACATTCACAGCTGGATTCTTTGAGATAACAGGCTCATTCAGCCCTGGGACCAAACTATGGATCCATTTGGTCCCAATAAATCTCTTCATTAAATAAATTATTAAATTCTTCTCTGATCTCTATCTTACTCAGTTTCTCCAGCATTACAATGGAAGAAGTAGACAGTAAAACTATTCTACTGGGGGACCTGAACTTTCCCCTCTCTGAATCAGACAAATCTAACCACAAAACAAACAAGAAAGAAACTAGGGAGTTTAATAAGATCCTAGAAAACCTCTATATGGTAAAACTCTGGAGAAAATTGAATAAGTATAGAAAGGAATATGCCTTTTTCTTTGCAATACATGACACTTACACAAAAATTGACCATGTAATTTAGGCATAAAAACCTCACAATCAAGTGCAAAAAAGGCAGAAATAGTAAATGCTTTCTTTTCAGACCACAATGTAATAAAAATTATATTCAATAAATGGTATGGGAAAGATAGGTTATAAACCAATTGGAGGGTGCAGTTTGATGGCACAGTAGATAGAGTGCTAGCCCTGAAGTCAGAAGGACTTGAGTTCAAATCTGACCTTAGGCACTTAATACTTCCTAGCTGTATGACCCTAGGCAAGTCACTTAACCCCAATTGCCTCAGCAAAAATAAAAACAACAATAACAAAAAATTGTTTTGGAAATTAAATAATCTGATTCTAAACAATGAGTGGGTCAAACATCAAATTACAGAAACAAGCCATAATTTTATTCAAGAAAATGACAATAATGAGATTATATACCAAAACCTAGTACATACAGACAAAACAGTTCTTAGAAGAAATTTTATATCTCTAAATAGATACATGAATAAAATGGGGAAAAAAAGATAAATGAATTAGGTATATGACAAAAAAAAAACCCTAGAAAATTACAATTAAAAACCCCAAATTAAATACCAAATTAGAAATTCTGAAACTCAAAGAAGAGATTGATAAAATAGAAACTAGGAAAACTATTGAACTAATAAATAAATAAAACTAAGACTTGGTTTTATGAAAAAATCAACAAAATAGATAAACTTTTGGAAAATTTGATTAGAAAAAAAGAAATAGAAAAAAAAATCACTAGCATCAAAAATGAAAAGATTGTATTTACCACCAATGATAATGAAATTAAAGCAGTAAGTAGAAAATATTTTGCCCAACTGTATGGCAGCAAGTTTGACATTTATATGGAATGGATGAATATTTACAAAAATATAAATTTCCCAGGTTAACAGAAGAGGAAAGAAACAATTTAAATATTCCAAATTTAGAAAAAGATATTGAACAAGTCATTAATGAATTTGTTAAGAAAAAATCTCCAAGACTAGATGGATTCACAAGTGAATTCTACCAAACATTTAAAGAATTGATTCTAATACTGTGCAAACTATGTGGAAAAATAGGTAAAGAATGACTACTGCCAAATTCTTTCTATGACACAGATGTGGCACTAATACCTAAAGTAGGAAGAGCCAAAACAGAGAAGGAAGGTTACAGACCAATCTCCCTAATGAATATCGATGCAAAACTTTTAAACAAAATATTAAGAAAGAGATTATACCAACTTATAAGCAGGAAGATACACTATGACCAGTGGTATTTATACCAAGAATGCATGGCTTTTTTGATATCAAGAAAACTATTATCATAATCATCCATATCAATAACAAAACCAACAGAAATCATATGATAATCTCAATGGATGCAGAAAAAGCTTATAATAAAAAAAGTACCCATTCCTATAAAAACACTAGAGGGCACAGGGATAAAGGAAACTTTTCTTAAAATAATAAGCAGTCAGTCTCAAAATCTACAGCAAGTATTATTTATAATGGAGAGAATCTGGATGCATTCCCATCTAGCTGAGCATTATCATTACTATAGTTCATTATTTTACTAGAAATATCAGCTTTAATGATAGGAAAATAAAAATAAATTAAAGGAATTTGAATAGGCAATCAGATAATAAAACTCTTTGCAGATGATATGATGATATACTTAAAGAATCCTAGAAAATCATCCTCAAACCTGTTGGGGAATTTTAACTTTAACAAAGTTGCAGAGTATAAAATAAGCCTATGCAAATCATCAGCATTTTTATATATTATTGACAAAGCTCATCAGCATGAGGTAGAAAAAGAAATTCCATTAGACAAAATAAAATACTACCTGCCCAGACAAATTCAAGAACTTTATGAATAAAATTACAAAACACTTTTCACACAAATAAAGTCAGATCTAAAAAAACTGGGGAAAAAATAAAGTGTTCATGGCAGGGTTGAGCTAATATAACGAATTGGTCTACTTGTTCAGTGCCATACCAATCAAATCACCAAAACATTATTTTATAGAACTAGAAAAAGTAATAACAAAATTCATCTGGAAGAACAAAAGCTTCAGAATATCAAGGGAATTAATGAAAAAAATATACAAAGGATGGTGGCTTATCAGTGACAAACCTAAAACTACATTATAAAGTAGCACTCATCAAAACCATTTTGTACTGCTAGGTAATAGAGTGGTGAAACAGTGGAATAGATTAAATACACAGGTCACAATAATCAAGGCCTATAGCAGTCTAGTATTTGATAAAAGCCTAAATTCCACCTTCTGGAATAAGGACTCACTCTTTGACAGAAATTATTGAGAAAACTAGAAAATGATATATTAAAAACTTGGCAGCCATCCTCTTCTTCTTCCTGAATCCTGGCTCTGAATCTCCTCTTGTCCTTCCCCAGTCCAGACTGCTTGTCCAGGCCCAATGTTGCCTCTTTTATCCTCCCAGAGAATGGGTGTGGGATAATGCAAGGGCTTCTGGGAAGAAGTACTCCAACCAATGAGCTTGCTCTTCTTAAGGTGTAAACTCCCTTTAAAGGCCCAAGCCAAAGGTCTGAGCCAGAGAACTGTCAAGTCAACCTGAGTTCTCACCTTGTAATTGTCCAGACAACCTGAATTCTCACCTTGTCATTGTCCAGATAACCTGAGTTCTCACCTAGTAATCCTAATATCTCCCCCTTTCTTTTGATTTAGAACATAGGATAGTCATGACCTTGAAACATAAATCCATCAATATGGGAGGTATTACACATAATTACATAAATTACATAAGCACATAGTAACATAGTAACATAATACATGCTAGAAGTATATAACAAATAACATGATCAAATAATCATAAATTGAGAATTTATAAATGTCCATAAGTCCATTGTCTATTAGTCTCATCTTGTGTTAGGAAATCCAATGATTCCTGCTGGTTTTTAAAGTTCTTTAACAGTCTTCTTATTAGCCATGCTCTTTCAGTGTCAGATGTTTCTTAGATTTTCTCCTTTATTTTGAGGTCTTTCTCTTTTTCTATCTCTCTCTGAGGGACAAGGCAAATATGACTCGTTGGCACCCATCTGATTCCTTCTCCTGCTGAAGAAATACAAGCAAACCCTCTCCCCCAGGCAGTTAACCAATCTGTTCCCTTCCATTCACCACTTTCTGGATCTCTCCACATCACCTGGTGATTATCTAAGGACAGTGGAGCTGCTTGCACTGGACACTGCCCTTCTGGTGGGTTATAAAACCTGTCTGCTGGAGCCAGTGCATCTTTGTCAAAAATTAGAAAATTAATGGTATAAAGAACTAAATTTAGAAGTTCCCTAGGGCTACCTGTGGCTCCCCCTTTCTTTTGTTTTTGGATGAGTGTCTTAATATCTCTGTTTCTTCTCTCTACTATTGCCTGCCCTTGAGGATTAAAGGGTATGCCCGTGGTATGTAAAATCTTATACTGTGCACAAAAGTGTGTAAAATGTTTGGACGTATATGCAGGTCCATTTTCTGTTTTTATTGCTTGTGGCACACCCATAATTGCAAATGCTTGTATAAGGAATTCAGTAACCACTTAGGCTGTCTCTTTTGCTGCTGGCACTGCAAATGTGAATCCTGAAAAGGTGTCTACCATGACATGGATAAAAGATAGACGACCAAAAGATTTATAATGGGTCACATCCATTTGCCAGATTTCATTGGGTCTCAAACCACGAGGATTCTTCCCTGGAGGGAGTGTAGGAGCGTGGAAGGGAAGACAAGTTGTACAGCTTTTTACTATGCTCCTAGCTTCCTCTCTTGTGATTCCAAATTGTAAACGTAAAGCTCAAGCAGCCTGATGATATTTAGAATGAGATTCTTGTGCTTCCTGAAATAAAGATCTACTGGCTAACATGGTTAGAAGGCTATCTGCCTTTGAATTTCCATCAAAAATAGGACCTGGGAGTCCACTATGTGAGTGGACATGCAAGATATAAATCTTGCCTGGATGTTTTCTCACTTGCTCTTGAAGTTCCTTAAAGAGCTGATAAATATTAGAGGCTGCAAATTTTATTTGGGCTGTGGCAATTCTTTGTACTACACCTACTGAATAGGCTGAATCAGTAATTATATTTAAGTCTCCTGGGTAATAAGTAAGAGCTAGCATGATAGCAAATAATTCATTCTGTTGAGTGGATTGAAAAGGAGTCCTAACTACTCTCTTTATGGTTAAATAATGAGAGTATACAGCACAAATATGTTCAAATTTATCAAACTGTGTATATCCTTTGACCCAGCAGTACCATTACTGGGTCTGTATCCCAAGGAAATCATAAAAGAGGGAAATGGACCCAGAAGTGCAAAAATGTTTGTAAGCTGTTTTGTTGAAAATGAGTAAATGCCCATAATTGGGGAATGGTTTAAGAAGTTGTAGTATATGTAGATAATGCAATATTATTGTTCTATAAAAAATGATGAACAAGTTGATTTAGAAAGACCTGGAAATATACATATATATATATATATATATATATATAGTATAATATACCATTTCTAAAGCCCCAACATGTTTGTTGGGCATATGTATAGTGCATATCATCTCTTCTTGCCTAAAAAAGGAGCCCTTCCATTTTATGAACATCTGGTCTGCAGAAATATTTGTTTCACCCAATTTGCGACCTTTCTGACATACCAGTTTTGCTTATTTTGGAAATTTATATAAAACTCAAATTTGCAAGTCAGTGATCACATCTCATCCTAGATAGTTTTCCTAGGATAAGATTTAAGTTTATAGCATTCACCTGAGCTGCTCCTGATATTCTTAAAGAATACAACACTTAATATCTGTCATATAATAATATAAACTGAATCACATAAGATTTCAATATTGTCTTCAGGAGTAGGCAGAATGTAATATTAAATAAAGTCATCATTCAGGAAGTATAGATGGAAGAATGAATATAAAAATAAGGACCTTAACAGCATTTTTAAAAAAATATTATGAATTCAGGGAAACCCAAGACACAAATTGAAAAAAAAATAAATAAAGTATAACTCTTCAACATCTGTAAGCAAAGTCCAAAAAAGAAATAGAAATATGTCTTGATTATAAGGTATGCAGTATTATAATGATTACCTTTGGAAAATGAAAGATCTCATCAAAAAGTTCTTCTGATATATAAGGTCTTGGTGAAAATAGCACAATATCATCTATAAAGAATGGCATTTGGCGTACTTAAAGTTCTTTTTCCATTTTCATCTTGAGCTAGATAAGTATAGATAACATATCTCTTGTTGTGCCACAGTTCTCTTTTAATGTCCTGACCCAGATTCCCTAATTTTCCTATTCAATTACTCTACCTCAGGTTATAATCATTCCCTCTTAATGTTTTCTGGGATAAAGGTCTTTATCCATTTTAGACATCATTAGAATATCAGAAGCCTCTCCAGTACTCTCTTCATTATGTTATCCTCATTTAGGTACCTCCCCCATTCAGTCATTGTTCTTGTTATCCTATAAAAAAATCTTTCTATTGGACATTCAGGGCTGGATTCTTTGAGATTATAGTCTCAGTCAGCCCTGGGACCAAGTCATGGATCCATTTGGTCCCAGTAAATCTCTCCATTTAATAAATTCTGTATTATTCCCCTCCCCTCAATAAAAATAGGATTATTGAAAAGAGCAATTCTTGGAAAACGAAAGATGTCATCAAAAAGTTCTTATATGTAAGGTTTTGATGAAAATAGCACAATATCCTTTATACAGAACAGCATTTGGAGTACCTAAAGGACTTTTTCCATTTCCATCTTGAGCTAGATAAGTATATATAACATATCTCTCTCCTTGTTTTTCCACCCTTCACAAAAATAATGGGATCATTGAAAAGAGCATTTGTCATGCAATTTTATATGATCTTATCATATTTATGAAAAACTCATAAATATAGGCATCTTTAGAATGGCTTTTTTTTTGTTCCATTAAATCTTCTTTAGTCAATAAAATCAACATCAGCAGTCTGTGTTCTCTTGATCTTTCACTCAATTGTACAACTCTAAAGAATGGTTTGATGTAGAATGTCCTTTGAGAGAACCTACATATTATTTCTTCACATATCCCAAAGAACATATTTTTAAATGGTAAAAGTAATTCAGTTTTCCCTCTTAGATTGCTTTAAATTATCAGTTTTCTCATCTATGAAATGCAAGGGTTAGAGTAGTTCATCTCTAAAGTCTTTTTCAATTCTGCATCCTATTATCCTATAATCTATTTAATAGTTAGAGTACAGAAATTTCCTGAAAAATACCAAAACCCAAAGGTATTAAATAAGAATCAGGGTGGAAATGCCCTACTCATTTACAAGGAGGGAAAGATATAAGTAGGACAATAAAGGGTCATTAAGGAAAAGACCAATGTGATTATTCTGATTGCAGGTCAATATATAATCTCCTAACAGGATTAAATCCAGAATTCATTTTGGAAAATACATAGGATTTGATTACTGGGTAAGAATTGGTATAATATAAAACAAATAATAAACAAATCTGAATTTAATAGAAAATTTAACATATAAGAGCCAATATCAAAGACAATTTTAAGGAACTCAACATGGACAAACTGTTTAAACATGGACAAATTGTTTATGCTTTTTTACATGGGAAATGTATACTTTATGTTTATATTTATATCAATAGTGTAATCTAAAAAGAAAGATTGGCAGCATGAAGGTAAAAACAGTAATCATGTTATATAAATGAGGTGCAGAGGAAGAGTAGACAGAGAGGCTTTAGAGGAGGGAAGAAGGCAAGCAGTTCTGAAAACCTACCCCCATCAGTAATGGGTTCAATAGGCAACACTTCATATATACCATGAAGGATGTAGCACCTTCCAAAATTCATAAAGAAATAAGGGGGGAGGGATGGATGGATGGGGAAGCAAAGGGTGTGGGAAGAAGACAAAGGAGGAATCCCTGGATGGGGGAGATTTAAGTAATGGTAACCCAAGTTATAGAGCAGAATTTAATGAGTCAGCAGGTATAGGAAAAGCTTGTGTATATGAATGTATGTATGTGTGCATGTATATATCTACTTATATGTACTTTTCTTAACTGTAGCTTGCTTAGGGATAGGGGGGATGAAAGGGAGATATTTGTCTGGTTATGTGTGTATATGCATGTATGTATGTATATATCTACATATGTATATATAAATATATCCTTTCTTAACTATAGCCTGCTTGGAGGGGGGGGGTGAGGAGAAAGGAAAGAGAGGGAAGAAAAAGAATAAAGTAAATAAGAAGCACAGCAGAGAAAAAAAGAACCATTTACAAGGAAATACATACATTCATGAATATAATTTCTTCTACTAATATATATATATATATATATATATACATATGTATATATATATATATATATATATATTTTCTTAAATTGTATTAATGTTATATATTTTGAATCCTCCCTGATGTTCAGCTGAGCACATAATATTCTCCTTTTTTGTTTCATTTAGTTTAGTATTGCTTTTCTGTTTTTCTTTTTGCTTATTCTGTAAATTCAAATAATTTTTTCTTTCCAATTTACTTTATTTATTTTTATTAATTTTATAATTATAAAAAAAATTTTGACAGTACATATACATGAGTAATTTTTTTATAATATTATTCCGCGTATTCATTTTTCCAAATTTTCTCCTCCTTCTCTCTACTCCCTCCCCTAGATGACAGGCAATCCCATGCATATAAAATGTGTTACAGTATAACCTAGATACAATATATGTCTGTAAATCCAATTTTCTTGTTGCACTTTAAAAATTGGATTCCAAAGGTATAAGTAACCTGGGTAGAAAGACAGTAGTGCTAACAGTTTACATTCAATTCCCAGCATTCCTTCCCTGGGTGTAGTTGTTTCTGTCCATCATTGATCAACTAGAAGTGAGTTGGATCTTCTACATGTGAGAAATCCACTTTAATCAGAATATATCTTCATACAGTATTGTTGTTGAAGTGTATAGTGATCTCCTGGTTCTGCTCATTTCACTCAGCATCAGTTCATGTAAGTCTCTCCAAACCTCTCTGTATTCATTCTTCTGGTCATTTCTTACAGAGCAATAATATTCCATAACATTCATAACCATTCATATACCATAATTTACCAACCATTCTCCAATTGATGGACATCCATTCATTTTCCATTTTCTAGCCACTACAAAAGAAGCCACCACAAACATTTTGGCACATACAAGTCCCTTTCTCAACTTTAGTATTTCTTTGGGATATAAGCCCATTAGTAGCACTGCTGGATCAAAGAGTATGCACAGTTTGATAACTTGTTGGGCATAGTTCCAAATTGTTCTCCAGATAGCTGGATTCTTTCACAACTCCATCAACAATTCATCATTGTTTCAGTTTTCCCACATCCACTCCACAATTCATCATTATTTGTTCCTGTCATCTTAGCCAATCTGACAGGTCTGTAGTGATATCTCAGAGTTGTCTTAATTTGCATTTCTCTGAACAGTAGTGATTTGGAACAATTTCATATGTTTCAATTTCATATAGTTTCAATTTCATCATCTGAAAATTTTCTGTTCATGTCCTTTGACCATTTATCAATTGGAGAATGGTTTGATTTCTTATAAATTAGGGTCAGTTCTGTATATATTTTGGAAATGAGCCCTTTATCAGAACTTTTAATTGTAAAAATATTTTCCCAATTTGTTACTTCCCTTCTCATCTTGTTTGCATTAGTTTTGTTTGTACAAAAGCTTTTTAATTTGATGTAATCAAAATCTTCTATTTTGTGATCAATAATGATCTCTAGTTCTCCTTTGGTCATAAATTCCTTCTTCCTCCACAGGTCTGAGAGGTAGACTATCCTTTATTCCTCTAATCTATTTATGATCTCATTCTTTATGCCTAAATCATGGACCCATTTTTATCTTATCTTGGTATATGGTGATAAGTGTGGGTGCATATCTAATTTCTGCCACACTAATTTCCAGTTTTCCCAACAGTTTTTTTTTCAAATAATGGATTCTTATCTCAAATAATGGTCTCTTTGAATTTATCAAACACTAGATTGCTATAGTTGTACCCTACTTTGTCCTGTGTACCTAATCTGTTCCACTGATCTTAGCCAGTACCAAATGGTTTTGGTGACTGCTGCTTTATAATATAGCTTTAGATCAGGTACAGCTAGACCACCTTCATCTGACTTTTTTTTTATTAATTCCCTTGAAATTCTCGAACTTTTATTCTTCCAAGTGAATTTTGTTGTTATTTTTTCTAGGTCATTAAAATAGTTTCTTGGGAGTCTGATTGGTATAGCATTAAATAAATAGATTAGTTTGGGGAGTATTGTCAACTTTATTATATTTGCTCGGCCTATCGATGAACTACAGAATGTCTTTCCAATTATTTAAATCTGATTTTATTTTTGTGGCAAGTGTTTTGTAATTTTGCTCACATAATCCCTGACTTTTCTTTGGTAGATGGATTCCCAAATATTTTATACTCTTGAAATTTTATTTTGGATAGAATTTCCCTTTGTATCTCTTGCTGTTGCATTTTGTTGGTGATGTATAAAAATGCTGAGGATTTATGTGGATATATTTTGTATCCAGCAATTTTGCTAAAGTTGTGAATTATTTCTAATAACTTTTTATTAGAATCTTTTGGGTTCTCTAAGTATACCATCATATCATCTGCAAAGAGTGACAGTTTGATTTCCTCATTACCTACTCTTATTCCTTTAATCACTTTCTCGACTCTTATTGCCAAGGCTAGCATTTCTAATACAATATTGAATAGTAATGGTGATAGTGGGCAACCTTGTTTCACTCCTGAGCTTACTGGGAATTTTTTATCTTTTCCAGTTCAGAAATCCTATTTTCCTGTGATTTTTTAACCTTTTCCAATTCACAAATTTTGTTTCCCTGCACCTCATGTGAATTCTTTATTTTTTCCAACTCACATTTCAGGACGTTGCTATTTTTTATCATAGCTTCTCTTTCCTTAACCCATTTTTCTTCAAACTCTCTTAACTTTTTAATAGTTTCTTCTAGGAGAGAGTTATGTGATGGGGGGCAGGCATCATTCCCCTTTAGGGTGTTATCTGGGGACTCTCTGCTGTAAGCCTCCTTGGGGTTGGATACCAGCTCTTTCTCTGTATAGAAGGTGTCAATCATTCTCTTCAGCCTCTTACTCATTGTTAACACTCTGTGTGGGGTCTGCCCTTTGGGTAGGTAATTTATCAGCTTCCTCCCAGATGGAGATAGGTTGCTGTTATCCTGTGTCTGGACTAACAGCTTTGGGAGAGAGTTCCCCTCCCCCCCCCCAAGTGACTTAGAGGTTGTTAGCACCGCTGCAGCTTTGAGGAGTGTGGCTTTGATTTCTCTTCTGATCTCCTATTTTAAGCTGAGTAGAGCTATCAGCCTATGCCAGATATCTTCTATCTCTACTCTGATCCCAGAGTTCTCCCAGCCTGTTTGGCACAGTGTGCTAGCCCCTATCCAACATTGTCTGTGCTGATCTTTTTTTTTTCTTCCCCTCAGAACCGACCTTTTCTGTCGAAATTCCAGAATCTCTTTGGCTGGTAAGTTGTACTTCTAATCCTTGTGGTTTTTATCAGCCCAGCATTATTTTTGAGGCTGATTTAACTAGTTGGTATTGAGGGAAGAAAGGAGCTTAGAAATTTGAGTGTATCTTCTCTGCCATCTTGGCTCCGCCCCTAAATTCAAATAAAATTTTAAAAATGAAATGTGAACAAACTAATTTAAGCAGTATAAATGCTTTCTGTCAACAAAATTTAGAAAGAGGGATATTACTAGGACTGGACATTACTGTAATTCATTTTGGTTCATAAACAGAATGAAGAAAAAAAGAAGTGGCAGAATGAAACAGAATTTTCATGTTATTGGTAGTGGGAGATCTAATAATCCTGCCATGAAGTTAGAGTAGAATTTGTACAAAGTAAAACTCACTATTATCTCTCAGATTGACTTATAAAAAGGATCTAGCTCCTCAAAGAGCTCATTCATTGCTTTCTAATCTTGAGAATAGTTTCTATTTTGCAGAATGAATGCAGGTCAATTAGATATAATTACAGAACAACAATGTGATTCTCATGGCAATAGTTCCCAAATATACAAGTGAACTTAGGGAGGAAAAAAGCAGACCAATTCTATGCTTCCTTTTAACTTCTTAAAATGTACAAATTGATATGATGACATATATTTTAAATAAACCAGAACTTATATGCAACCAAGCTTAATGGCAGTACTTGAACATTTACATTTTTATCCTAACAAAATCTTCATTTCAGAAACAATGGCTAATCCCTTAGCTTTCTACAAAATGACCCAGTACATATTTTGTGTCTAATCCTCTGCTAAATTAGAGTCATAAAGTCAGTATAAGTGATGGAGGATAAGGGATATTCAAGATGTTGAGAATACCAGATTTTTAACTCTTTGACTTCTCCCTGATCCCATTCAATTTATAGACATTGTTTGAGTCTTACCATGAAGTCTTTTTACTCTTGCCTCTGAATTTCTATAGATTTTTCATTGTGCATTACATATTTTATTATTGGTAAATAACTTTTCAGTTGTGCCTGATTCTTCATGATACATTTTGGGGTTTCCTTGGAACAGATATTAGAGTGATTTGCCATTTCCTTCTATAGGTCATTTTACAAATGAGGAAACTGAGGCCAAAAGGGTCAAATGATTTGCCCAGGATTACATAGCTAATAAGTATCTGAAGCCAGATTTGGACTCAGAAGATGAGTCTTTCAGTATGTTCAATTCTTCATGATCCCATTTGCAATTTTCTACAATTTTATCTGCAATAAGATTACAAAGGAAGTTTGTTGAGTCAGGGACTGGCTTGCTTTAATATTGGCATAGTATTTGGCATAGAGTATATTCTTAATACTTTTTTTAGTCTTATATGCACAAATAATATCCCATAGCATAGAGAGTGTGGAGTTTATTTTCAGGAAGACATAGGTTTAAATCTCATCTCTTACACTTTGTTCTATGTACTTGAAATGACTTGTCTACCACATCAATAAACAAAAGTAATTTTATTTGTGAGTTTGAGCACCATAAGTTCTCCCAAATAGCAAATAATAATAATTATTATTATTATAATTGATAAAATCAAACACTTATAGAGTGTTTATTATGTGCCACTTCTATACTAAGTACTTTAGAGTTACAATTTCACTTGTTCTTCACAACAATCCTTAGGAAGTAAGTGTTATTTTTCTCCCCAGGTTATGAATCAAAAAACTGAGGCATACAGCAATGAAGTGACTTTGTCACAGATAATGAAGTGCCTGATATGTCAGCTATTAAGTGTATGAAGCTGAATTTTAATTCAAGTTTTCCTGACTCAAGGATTGCTGCTCTATCCATTCTGTTACCTAGTTTCCTCCTTTATGTATTCCCATATTATTATGTGTAAAATTTTATAGCTGCAAAATACCAAAAAGATCATCAGATTCAATTACTTCCTTTTTGCAGGAGAAACAAATAAAAAACTAGACTGTAGAAATGCATTGCCCTACATCTCATATATGATTCCTGAAAGAGTAAAGATTATAAGATCTGAGCACTGATTTCACTCCTTAGATGAGTTTTTTAGCTGCTGCTTCCACACAACTTATTTAGAGATATGTATGTATGTATGTATGTATGCATATACACATATGTACATATTAATAAGTATACATGTATATATTCCTATATATGTTAGCATATGTACATTTTAGTATATATATATATATATTAGTGTATATATATGTAGATATATGTGATAGCACACATACTAGAAAATAAAAATATTTAACAATCAATTATTGTTCAATATGGTTACAAATTTTTTCCTTTGAGATAATAATCATCTGCATGTTTGAAGTATTATAAATTTATTTCTGCAGTTATTTGAAACTAATATGATAATGCATGTGATTTTTGGTGTTCATCCAGTAAATACATGAGAACATGATCATTTCTGCCTAAGCTCTCAATGTACTAATGAATTTATCAACCTATCATCAAACTGTTTTTGAAGTATAAGAATTGGTCAGTATTCAAATGTGAACTAATTCTTCATAGATGGTATGACACATGATCATACCTGCTATAAGAAAAAGACAAAAAAAAAAGACAAAAAAACTATGTAAAGCAGAACAAAGATCTCAAGGTGTACAGAATTCTGGAGCTATTCTGCATCAGGACAAATCATTATATTCACTTTAGGAGACATTTAAAGAGAATATCACTGTATTATAGAATATGGAAAATGTCTGATGTGCATTAAGAAGACCCAGAGAGATATCAAGAACAATACTTGTATTTAACACAAGCAGTTTAAAAAGCTAGTGAAGTCTGTGATACATTTTGTAAACATCTTTATCTGAAATTACTAAAATGGTTACTAATGTACTAGTAAAAAGCTTTACTTAGGTGAAAAATCTACTTATGTGGGATAGTTAATGTCCCTATCACATTGATACATTATTGTATTAGTATTAAACTTATTTCACTTCACCTGGAAAGGAGATGTGGTAGCAATAAATGAAAGAACCAATGGCAATGAATGAACCAGTGACATCACTGGCCACTAACTTAGCACTAGGAGATAATCTTTTTCTTTTTTTTTTTTTTTTTTTTTTTTTAATTTTTACTTGGAGTGGAATTTTTCTCCCTTTTGCAGAAGAGATGGATTCGTACTGTCATACTCACAAATTTTTGCACAATTTCTAATGTGATTAATAAGCTTAGTGATTTGGGGTAATATTTACCCTCTATGGGCTTCTTAGTCTTCATGTAGAAAATTTTCATATTTTTTATTCAACTTATTTCAAAGGATTTTTTGTTTTGTTTTGTTTTGTTTTTTGGTTGTGGAGGGGGATGCAAAGAGATAATGTGTTATATGGTTTGAAAATACTTTCAAGTATTCAAAATACTTTCCAACATATTGAAATCTATAGATATCCAAAGCAAATAGAGCTAGAAGTTTAGATAGACATCAGAATGATTTTGTATGTATGGTTACATATATAGCATGTTTTATGAAGAGTATGATTTCATCAGGATTGGGGAACTTATACATGAAAATCCTTTCACCATTACAAAATGACATTGTGTCTAATGGTCTCAGAGTATACCTTGAAACATTGAATGCTTAAATGACTTGCTCATGATCACCCAACATATATGTTTCAAGACTTAATCTATTTCTTTGGATTCACACTCTATCCATTACCCCACACTATGTATAAGACACAGAGAAAAATATCATCAATATTATTATCAGTGAAATAGCTCTTGTCCTTCTTCCCTATGAATGACCAAAATGAATTATCATTTTGAAGAATCTGAAACCCAAAAGTCAAATTCAAATATCAAATAAACTTAGCAAGACAAGAAAACTAAGGGCAAAAATTCCTGCTGTAGGTCAGGTAATGCTGCTTTGGAAAAACAAAGTTATAAATAAAGAACACATGGAAAGTTTCTTCTTTTCCTTCTACTACAAAGGATGATTTAGGGATATTACTCATTTTGGTTGAGTTGTTTTTTTTCTTTTTTAAAAAATTATTTAAAGCTAAATAAAAATTTAAAAATATATAAAAAGAAAAGACAAAATAAGGCAAAACTTTATCATGTGCTCAGAACATCTTGGAGGATTCAAAATATGTAACAAAATAACAAAATAACACAATATGTAATGTAAATTCCCATTTCAAGAAAGCATATATAATAATAGAAGACATTATATTCATGGATGGTCATCTTTTCCTTGCTTCCTTGTAGGTCATTTTTTTGTTATCTGTTGTACAGTTTTAACTTCTAATCCCCCTTTCATCCTCCCTACCTCCTTAATTGTGAACTGCAGAGTCTGTGCCCAATTCCTTTTGCTATCACCTGGAGTCTTATCTCTGCAGCTGCATCAGTAGTTCCTTATCAGAAAAATTTCCTTCAATCTTCCCAAATTGAGACCCCTGACATGGTATTAAAGTGAAAGTTCCTATCTAAGTTTGATCTAAGGCTACCTCCAAACTAGCTAGCCCCAGGGCTACTATTTGCTGTTTCTGTAAGACCAGCCTGGAAGTGGTTACACTTCATACTAGATTGTTAGGTTTTACTAGGTGATAAGTTGGTACTTAACAATTCTCTAGCTCAGAGTTCACACCTTTAGTTCACACCTTTAAAGGAGTTTACACCTTTGGAACACCCACAAGCCCATTCTCTGGAAGGATATAAGGAGCCACTAAGGCTGCCTCCTGGGAGATTGAGGTTGGAGGGCAGTCGGAAGGAGAGAGTCTAGATTGGGAGAAGAACAAAACTTCCCTGGGAGAACTTCAGGGAAGCTCGAGGAGATTCAGAGCCAGGATTCAGGAAGAAGAGGATTCAAGATTCTACCTTTGCTCTGGCTGGAGGCTCCAGAAGCCTCCCAAGAAACCTATTCACAGAGGAAAAGATTATAAAAAGAAACCTCCTCCCAGAGAAGGATTACAACTGAGAGAGGACAGGACATAGCACTAGATAAAACTCATTCCTGGGGTCTTTATTCCCATCTTCTTGTGTTGTTCCAGGAGACTCTCTTACTTGCCCCAATTCTTATTTGTTCTTCACTTCTGTATGTTCACCCTGAGGAACAGTGTTTTTCTTTGTTTTTGTTATTTTTTATCAGGGACATCAAGAGAACTTGAAATTTTCTGACCTATTCCTCCATCTTTCCAGAAGATATAAACAAAAGTTCTCTCTCACATGCTTCTTTGCCTACAATTTTTCCATTTTCTTATCTCTGGATTTCTCTTACACCCATTTGTCATTATTTTAGACTAAACTCTAATTATCCTATAGAATATTAAGATCTATGAAGTATGTTTCTCCTGACAGTGAAATGCCTCTAGACTGATATATTTTTACAGCTCTTGTCTCTTTTATATAGTTTTTTTCCTATCTTTTTTCTCGTTATCCAGCTATCTATTATCTTTTCTCATTGTTGTCATAATCTTTGTTTACTTCTTCTAATTGTGGATTTCTACCCTGTTAAGAATGGGGGAAAAGATATGAATATGCTAGAATTAAACATTTTTTTTAAAATGGAGAAAATTAATGGATAATAAGGGAAATGTAAAATATGGAAGAATAGGAAAAAATGACATTTATTTTCAAAAAAAGATCATTTTGAGTATGGAGAGGTGTGCTAGTATCTAGGGGCTTATTTTCAGAGTCTAGAAAAAGATCGTAAGTATTCCTTGTCGCACTGTATAGTAACAAATGTTTTCTAAACAGATAGGCATAAAGAAAAAGTAGGAACCCCATTGGAACTCTCAAGACACTACATTCACACATTGACAAATATACTAATGAAGCCTATAATGAGATATAGAGGAGATGCTAAATTTTATTTTTTTATTTTATTCTTTTACTTAGGCACTACTTGAAAGGAGAATTCATCTTTGTCTTCACTTATACACATAATTTAAAATCAAACATTTATGCCACTTAACAGTAAAAATGTCCTTAAACCAGTTTGTAAGATATAGTAACATAAAAATATTCTTCCAACTATCCTTTATGTAAAGAAAAATCCCAATTTTTAATCAGTTTCCAAGAATCTTGGGGCAGTGAAAAATGGAGAGATAAAAAGTTATCTAGTGTTTATTCACAACTCTAAACTTTGGAATTTTTGAACACTGTAATTGATCGAGGTGACAAAATGAAGAAAAATTTAAAAAAGAAGAAATTGACAACCTATTTTCAGCTGAAAATTCAACTGGGCTGGAATTATAGAATTTTTATCTTGACATTGTTTCTAGAGAATTGGTTCAGAAAGTCTTTTTATCCCAAGTACTAGAAAGTTTCAGTACAAACAGCATCAGATTTCCCTATTAGCTAAATTTATGATTTACTTTTAAAATCCAACTAAAACCTTCCAAGAAAACCTTTTCTATCCCCTTTTCATTCCAGTGCTTTCTATCTTTTAATTATGGAAATACAGAATTAGTAGTTTTAATCATAAATGTGAATGGGGTGAACTCTCCCACAAAGCAGCTGTGGATAGCAGACTGGATTAAAAGCCAGAATCCTACAATATGTTGTTTATAAGAAACACATTTAAAGCAGAGGGATACATACAGAGTACATGTAAAAGAATGGATTAGAATCTATTAAGCTTCAGGTGAAATTAAAAAAAAAAGAAAGAAAAAAGTAGGGGTAGAAATTCTGTTCTCAGATCAAGCAAAAGCAAAAAAAAAATGATCTAATTAAAAGAGAAAAGGAAGGAAACTATCTTGCTAAAGGGTACCATGGATAATGAATCATTATCAATACTAAATAGATATTCACCAAGTGGTTTGGCAAGGAAATTCCTAAAGGAGAAGTTGAGAGCTGTAAGAAAAAATAGACAGCAAAACAATAATAGTGGGAGATCTTTGGAGAAAATTGAATGAAGACAGAAAGGAGTATACTTTCTTCCAAGCTATTCATGGAACCTGTGCAAAAAATGACCATATATTAGGACATAAAGACATCACAATCAAGTGCAGAAAGGTATAAATAATAATAAAATGAATTGTTTTCAGATAACAATGCAATAAAAATTACATTCAATAGAAGACAAGAGGAAAACAGACCAAAAATTAATAGGAAATTAATCTCATCCTAAAAAATGAATGGGTGAAACAGCAAATTATACACACAATTACTAATTTCATCCAAGAAAATGACAATAATTAGACAACCTACCAACAAAATAGATAAACTTTTGGTAAATTTGATTAGAAAAAGGAAAGAGGAAAATCAAATTGTTAGTATTAAAAATGAAAAGAGAGAACTTTCCACCAATGAAGGGTAAATTAGATCAATAATTAGGAGTTACTTTGCCTTACTTTATGCCAATAAATTTGACAACCTAAGTGAAATGGAGAAATACCTACAAAAATTTAGATTGCTCGGATTAACAGAGGAAAAAGGAAATTGTTTTAAAGAGTCCTATTTTGGAAAAATAAATGGAACAAGCTACTACAAAAATCCCCAGGACCAAGGGGGTTTACATGTGAATTCTACCAAACATTTAAAGAACAACTAACTCCAATACTATATAAACTATTTGAAAAATTAGGGAATGAAGGACTCCTATCAAATTCCTTTTATCACACAGACATAGTACTGATACTTAAACCACGTAGGACGAAAGCAGAGAAAGAAAACTATAGACCAATCTCCCTAATGAATATTGATGCAAAATTCTTAAATAAAATATTAACAAAAAGAAGATTACAGATTTCACCATTACTATTCAATATTGTATTAGAAATGCTAACTTTGGCAATGAGATGAAAAGGAGATTAAGGGAATTAGAGTAGTTAAGGAGGAAACCAAATTATCACTCTTTGCAGATAATATGATAGTATACATAGAGAACCACAGAATATCAACTAAAAAGCTATTAGAAATAACCTATAACTTTAGCAAAGTTGCAGTATACACAATAAATCCATATAAATCATCAGCATTTTTATATCACTAATAAAATCCAATGGCAAGAGATACAAAGATACAAAGATAAATTCCATTTAAAATAATCATTGATAGTATCAAATATTTGGGAATCCATCTGCTAATGGAAACTCAAGAACTATATGAGCAAAACTACAAAACACTTTCCACTCAAATAAAGTTAGATCCAAACAATTGGAAAAATATCAAAAGCTCTTGGATAGATTGAGTGAATATAATAAACATGACAATACTACCTAATCTAATCTATTTATTTGGTGCTATACCAAAAAAATTCCCAAGAAACTATTTACAAAATTTATCTGGAAGAACAAAAGATCAAGAATTTCAAAGGAACTAAGGAAAAAAATATCAAATGAAGGTGGCCTAGCTGTACCAAATCTAAAACTATTTTGTAAAGCAGCAATCATCAAAGCCATTTGGTAGTGACTAAGAAATAGACTAGTTGATCAGTGGAATTGTTTAGATTCACAGGACAAAATAGTCAATAACTATAGGAATCTAGTGTTTGACAAACCCAAAGACCCCAGTTTTTTTGATATAAGAATTTACTTTTTGACAAAAACTGCTGGGAAATTTGAAAACTAGTATGACAGAAACTAGGCATTGACCCACACTTAACCCCATATACCAAGATAAGTTCAAAATGAGTTAATGATCTAAGCATAAAGAATGATATTATAAATATATTGGAAGAACATAGGATACTTTATCTCTCAGACCTGTGGAGGAGGAAGGACTTTATGACCGAAGAAGAACTAGAGATCATTATTGATCACAAAATAGAAAATTTTGATTATATCAAGTTAAAAAGTTCCTGTACAAACAAAACTAATGCAGACAAGATTAGAAGGAAAGCAATAAACTGGGAAAACATTTTTTTAATATTCAAAGGTTCTGATAAAGGTTTCATTTTCAAAATATGTATAGAATTGACTCCAATTTATAAAAAATCAAGTCATTCTCCAATTGATAATTGGTCAAAGGATATGAACAGACCATTTTCAGATGAAGAAATTGAAACTATTTCTATTCATAGGAAAAGGTACTGTAAATCACTATTAATCAGAGAAATGAAAATTAAGATAACTCTGAGATACCACTACACATTTCTCAGATTGGCAAAGATAACAGGAAAACATAATGATGAATGGTGGAGGGGATGGAGGAAAACTGGGACACTGATACACTGTTGGTGGAACTGTGAACAGATCCAACCATTTTGGAGAGCAATTTGGAACTATGGTAGAAAAGTTATCAAACTATGCATACCCTTTGACCCAGCAGTGTTACTACTGGTCTTATATCTTAAAGAGATCTTAAAGGAGGGCAAAGGATCCACATGTACAAAAATGTTTGTGGCACCCCTTTTCATAATTACTAGAAACCAGAAACTGAATGGATCCCCATAAATTGGAGAATTGCTGAATAAATTGTCAGTAATGAAGAGAGCTACCTACACCCAGGAAGAGGATTATAGGAACTGAGTGTGGACCACAGCATAGAATTTTCACTCTTTATGTTGTTGTTTGCTTGCATTTTTGTTTTTCTTCTCAGGTTTTTTTGTTGTTATTGTTTTGTTTTTTACTTTCTAGATACATTTTTTCTTGTGCAGCAAGATAATTGTATGGATATGTATACATATATTGGATTTAACATATATTTTAACATGTATTGGAATACCTGCCATCTAGTGGAGGGGATAGAGGGAAGGAGGGAAAAATTTGGAACAGAAGGTTTTGCAAGGGTCAGTGTTGAAAAATTGCCCATGCATATGTTTTGTAAATAAAAATCTATAATAAAAAATAATTATTTCCTGCTTATTGAGTATATAACTTGTTTTGTATGTTTTTGGATATTGTCTTTCTCCTTAGATATTAAGCTTCTTGTGACTCTTTTTTGTACCCCCAAAATTTAGCATAGTACCTGGCATATGGTCTTTCCTTAATAAATGTTTACTGAAATGAATTGAATTTTTGCTAGCTCTTAAAAAGATCATACTGAGAGCTATTTATTTATTTATTTATTTATTGGTGTTTTCAGTGTTTGGCATAGTAGGAAAATAATAGTAGTAACAAACATAGTAGGAACTTAATACTAGCAATATAGCATGTTGACAAACTTGTTAATTTGTTTATTAACATCTTCCTTTGTTCTTTGTTCTTTTGCCTTTTTGATTGTTTCTGTTATAATTAGATCATCTTTATCACCTTCAGAGTTTAAATGTTCCCAAGTTCATCAATATCCTTAAAATCAAGTACAAAATTCCAGATATTTGACTTTATTTTTTAAAATTGTCTAATTTTTATGCTTAAGATGTTTATTAGCTTTTTAATATATATTTCTTTATGAATCATATTGGGAGAAAAAACTCAGAAGAAGAAAGAAAAAAAAAACAGATAAAAAGATGAGAGTATAGGATGTGTTGAATTTCTATTCAGTTTGCATAATTCTTTTCTGAATACAGATGGCTTTTTCTATCCAAAGTTTATTGGAATTCCTTTGAATATTTGACTTTATTTTAATTCAGATACATTTAATCCGAGGTTCATGAGTTGTTTTTTTTAATATTTTGATAAGTCTGTTTGAAAATAATTGACTTTCTTTATAATCATTAGTATATTACAAAGATGTACAAACATTATTTTGAGAAAAGATCCACAGACTTCATCAGACTGCCAAACAGGTATGGAGCAGAAGAGGTATTAGTAGAAGAGAAAGATGTAATCTATCGTGATGAAACCTTTGAAACTAAGATTTTAAAAAGGAGTTCACTTTTAATTTAATTTTCTACTGAAGGAATCTACAAAAAGAAGCTATTAAGGTTGGGGCTTTGAAGCCCCAGCTACTGTGAATATAGCAAGTTATCATGTTTGGAAGATTTCAACACTAAAGTAAAAGGCAAAAACAGAAAAGTATTGAAAGATTATGTGCTTGCATATAAAGAACATAAGATTTCTCTTTGGGTTAGAAAGGTAGTTCGATGTCAAAGAAAATAATTTTGAATTGGAATTATGTGACCTTGGATAAGGAATCTTGCCTCTCTAAGACTTAATTTCCCCATTTGTAAAATTAAGGGAGTAATACTTACTTCCTAACTTGCTGGGTTGTTATGAAGAAAGCATTTTGTCAATAGTGAAGAAGAAAAGGAAGTTTTGTGACATTTGGGGTATTTTAAGTGCTAAAGGCAACCAGCATTGCTGAGCATTGCATAAACTCACAAAATATTGCTGAAATCCTAAAAGTTTCTTGCAATAACTTGTTTGTCTTTTCCTTATAATTTTGGGAAGGTTAATTGTGAAGATATGAAATCCTTTGAATTACTCAGAAGGAGAACCATATCCAAATAGAAGACTTGTCTAACTGATAATGAAGAGTCAATACCATGAAGCAAATGTAACTTCCTTGGACATATGGGTATCCCAGGAGCATCTGTTGAAAGAACAAGCAGCTGCCATATTTTATGATTAATGATGTATTAGACACCAGGTATTAAAATGTATAGTCTGAGAAGACTGATGGATGATTTTTTCCTTAACTCAAACCAAGAATAAATAACTTTTTTATTCAAGAAACAGTATCCTAAAGCTTGTATTGGAGGAGTTTTATTAGAATCAGCAAGTAAGAGCTGATGTCTCATCTTGTGGCAAATCCTAGCTACCTTTGATTGAGAACCCCTTCTAAAAAGAATATACAGCACAATAGTGGTTTAATATGTTTTTTTATGGATAAAGTCAAAGACATGCTTACAATTTTTATTCTCCCTCACTAAATGTTCCTAGCTAGGTAAAGGGCAGTCAATTGCTCTGAGAATACTAATGATGGTAGACAAAGTACTCTTTTCTAATGAAATGGGCTAACATATTACTCATTTTCTTTAGGATAACAAACGGACTTGTCAAGGATAAACAGAAGGAAGCCATATAAAGGGGACACCTGCTATGGCTTGCTCACAGATGTGCCTGCATATGGGCCAAAATGCACACATATAAAATTCTTTAATCATTATCTAGCACAGCAAATTAATTGCTCTATAGCCACAAGAGCATCACCAGGAAAGAACTGTATGGCAGATAGTAAAATATTTCAGCTATCACCTCCAGCACTTCTCTAATGAAGGTGCTGTCAGTGACTCACTTATAAATCATGATTTTCCAGGGGTTAACCCAAATCAACTCTGGACTGCAAATTGCCATATGTTCATGGGTGATAGATTTTTTTAAAGATTTAATTTATTTTAAGCCCATTTGGTCATTGTAAACACAAATTACCAGGAATCATTTTTAAATCCTGAATGAGATACTATATATTGCCCTTTAAAGGTCCAGGAAGAAGATGATAATCTTAAAAGAAAAAAAAAAAGGAAAGGAAAGAAAGTAAAGAAAGTTATAAAAATGTAATAGACTTTGAGTAGACCATTGAAGTGGGCATCAGAAGATCTGAGCACTAGGCATCTTGATTGCATAAATAATGTTGTTGTGATACACTGTTATCCCTTCAACTTCATGTAGATTAGGAACACAGTGCCCCATTGATCTGACAAATTCTCACAAAATGCTTTGGCCTTCCTTTGTAGCAGAGATGAATATTTTAATTTTTTTCTTTTATGGTGTATTTATAGTACATCATAAATTTGGATTAAAAATGTGGTCACAGGCAACAATATGCAATAGTATACATAAATTTTATGCATTTTTGAATTTATAATTTTTTTTCTGTGACATCTGCTGGTTTTTGCATGTCATCTGTGGCTTCTGCCAAACTTTCCCCAAAATCTCCATTTGATAGTCTACGCTGATCCATGATATATCAAAATCATGATGGGGCAAATGGTGATTAACAGAATAATTGGTGAAAGGAAAACCAAACCAGTAGAAAACCTGAATATAAGTTTTAGTGCCAACACAATAAGATAGAAAACCTAAGCCACAATTCCCTCATCTGTAAAAAGGAAATAATAATATTCATAGCACCTTCTTTATAAGATTACTAGTGTTTTGCATGTGTTCAGAGAGAACTAGCACTACTGGTGAGATAGTTTGCCTAGTTCTTTTCAGGGATGCTCATCCACCTTTAGGGTCTACCTTCACTCAACTCTCATCTGTATCTCTAAGAAGCTCTAGTATGCTCAACAGCCATAACCCAATAAAACCATCTTGGCAGATGAAATAAACCAGATTCAGACCTGTTAGTGAGTTACAGGAACATCTCCCCAGAGCATGTATATATGATGGGTGGTTGAGAATAATTTCTTCCAAAGGCCATGAAGATGGCTGAAGCAAGAACTATGGAGAGTTTAGAGCTTGATCAGACAGTGAAGATGCAAAGGTCATCCACTGAGTCTCTGGTCCTCACCAGTCATCCAAACTTTTCTCTTGCCACTGGACTTCCATGATTCAAGAAGAGAGAATGACAATGTCTTTGTGTTAGTCTGCCTCACAAATCTAATTCACACAGGAGTTGACATTATTCATGATGTCACTAGTCATTTTCAAAAACTAAGGATGAACAACATCAGTGGAAGATTATTGAAATTATCCATATCAATGGGTTCTTTAATCTCTATTAGTTCTGGCTGTATCATGAACTACATGTAAAATTTTGTGCAATTTCCTTCATCTCTCAAACTTCTCTAAAAGGACTGTTTGAACAACTTCTCAGAGTGGTTGTCAGTATCAAATAGTAATGATAATGAAAGTACTTTCTAAAAAAAATAATACTTCATAAATGCCATGTGGTATACTTTGTACCTATCATGAATTTGGGAGTCAGAAAATCAGTATTTGAATTCAGTTTTGTAATTTGATAATTAGAAATGACCTTGGGCAAACTATTTAGTTCTCCAGACTTTCTTTTCTTAGCTTTCTCTTGACCTTTTATTATCTTCAAATGAAAGTGGGTTGACTCAAATAATTCTAGAGATCCTTTCTAATCCTAAATCCTATTATTTTAATGATTATTTGAAGACTGGGAGAGGATTAATTGTTTTCAACATATATTCTAAGGAGTAAACTAAGTTACACTGTCCTCAACTTCTAAGAGCATACATAGAGATAACTTTCTAAATAAAAATTCTAAATTTATAAATTCTTCTTCTTATCATTTATATCCTCACATACCATAGTTTCCATACAATACTGATTGCTTCTTGAATTACTAAACTCTAGGTGCAATAGTTTTGGCTTACCCTTGTCATTATGGCACAGGAAATAAATATGTAGATGACACAATATCCTGATTCAATTTTTCTTATTTTTCCTTTCAGTTTATTAGCCTTTTCTCAGCTCTTCCCCAGAATAGTTTTGACTGAAAGTATTAGTATTGTTTGTAGTGGAAATTTCACTCACCCAATCCTCTAAATCTACCAAGATGTTGAGGGTTTAGGTGCTTTGAAATATTGAAAGATATTTAGTAATAGTAATAGTTCCCTAGCCTGAAGGTTAAACACAACAAGCTTAAAAAAGAAGTGCAAAGCTGTGGAAACTTTTTTACAGCTAGTGTTTCTGAAATTTCTCAAATACATAAAGAACTATGTCATATTTATAAGAATACAAGTCATTTTCCAATTGATAAATTGACAAAGGATATGAACAGACAATTCTCAGGTGATGGAATTAAAGCAATTTATAGTCATATGAAAAAATGCTCTAACTTACTAATAATTAGAGAAATGCAAATCAAAATAACTCTGAGGTGTACCACTTTACACTTTTCAGATTAGCTAAGAAAAGATTAGCTAAAATAAGAAAAGATAATGATAAATGTTGGAGGGGATGTGAGAAACTGGTACACTAATGCATTTTTGGTGGACTTATGGAATGATCTAACCATTCTGGAGAACAATCTGGAACTATGCCCAAAATAATTAGAGAAATGCAAATCAAAACATTTCTGAGGTACCACTTTACACTTTTCAGATTAGCTAAAATAAGAAAAGATTAGCTAAAATAGGAAAAGATAAATAATAAATGTTGGAGGGGATGTGAAAAACTGGTACACTAATGCATTTTTGGTGGACTTGTGGAATGATCTAACCATTCTGGAGAACAATCTTGAACTATGCCCAAAGAGCTATCAAACCACAAACTCTTTGACCCAACAATCCTACTAATGAGTCTGTACCCCAAGGAAATCATAAAGAAGGGAAAAGGACCCATATGTGCAAAAATGTTTGTAACAACTCTTTTTGTGGTGGCAACGAATTGGAAAATAAGTAGATGCCCATTATTTGTATAGTGGCTGAATAAGTTGTGGCATATGAAGGTAATGGAATATTATTCTATAAAAAATGAACAAGCATTTTTTAGAAAGTCCTGGAAAGATTTACATGAACTGATGCTGAGTGAAACAAGTAGAGAACAGAATATATTATACACAATAACAAAAAGAATGTGTGATTATCAACTATGAAAGACTAGCTTCTTTTCAGTTGTTCAGTGATCCAAGGCAATCCCAATAAACTGGATTGACAACACCATTTGCATCCTGAAAGAGAATTATGGAGTTAGAATGTAAATCAACAAATGCTATATTCACTTTTATTTTCTATTTTTTTTCCTCTCCTCTCTTGTGATTTTGTCCCTTTTGTTCTGGTTTTTCTCTCCCAAAGTGATTCATAAGGAAAATATGTATTCAAAAAATTAATATACATGTATAGGCAGGAAAAATGAAACAATTAATAATTTTTTTTAAAAATTAAGTAATCTTGGATAAGGATGTAGCAAAACAAATGCAGGGGACAGGGATATGGAAGAAACTTTATTATAATCTATATAATAATCTTAGATGAAGCAAAGACCTAGGAATTCTTTCAAGGATGGGGTATTCAGGTAGAACACAGAATATTTGGAGTTGTAGTTAAGCACAAAATATATTTTATAGATAAAATTAACAAGATTTAAAGGGCAACAGTGAAGGGGAGGCATTGGTAATTGATGCCAAACTTTTGGTCTTAATTGACTGGAAGGATGACTATATCATATGTACTCTGTCTCCTGTGCACAAAATTAGGGTTTTATATTTTAATACTCCCTACTGTCAGTTGTCATATTGCCCTTATTTCTAAAAGTCTATAAGTTTAATTATAGTGGGGATAATGTTTTATCTGAAGTTTCTATATTCTACAGAAATTAATAGAGTAGATTCTTAATAAATGTTTTTGAATTCAAGTTGAATTAAAAGAAACAAGAAGACATACAAGGATAACAAAAATGAAGATGATTTAGGCTTTAATGGGATAGAGGAATCTGGCACAGGCTGTAAGCTCTTCTCTGCTTATAAAACAGCAGTTCAAAAGAGAAATCAAGGTACTTTAAAATATAAAGCCAGATCCTAAATCCACCCCAATCCTGAAGTTACCTAATAGATCTCCTCACTGCTGCACAGATTGTGCAGACCCCTTCTTCTGCCCGGGGCTACTCCTTGGGGTAGTTAAGAGCCTGAACAGCAGGGACACAACCCTAGGCAGCCTCTAATCCATATATTGCTGGGCTCAGCCTGGGGGGAGTAGAATTCTACCAGCATCAGAATTCCCAGAAAAGTGGAACTCCCAGAGAAGCAGAACCTTTGTAGTAGGGACTGCGGTTTCTGGGCAGGATATTCTGGTTTGAGCACAGGGGCTTTTCATATCAGCTGCTGACATCCATGGCCCCAAGGGAGGTATTGGCCGTGGTTTGTGATGCTTTTACTGTACAGCCTTAAACCTCAGGGCAGTTGCTAGGCCACACAGTGAGGGTCCTACACTGGGCAATCCTCATAGTGCAGTCCTACTAATCATCTCTGAGGCACTTCCAGGGAGGGGGAAGGGAACTCTCTCCCAGAGCTCTCACTTATTGAGAGGTACAGGAGCACCTGCATCCATCTGGTCTGGGAGGAAGCTGGTAAATAAATAAATAAACTTTTTACCTCGAGGGCAAACCCCAACAGATTTTTAACAATGAGAAAGAAGCTGAAGAGAATGATTGACACTTTCTACACAGAGAAAGAGCAGCTATCCAACCCCAATGAAGTTAGTAGTAGAGAGTCAGCAGATAACACTCTAAAGGGGAATGATACCTGCCCACCATCACATAACTATCTCCTCGAAGAGACCATTAAAAAGTTAAGAAAGTTTGAAGAAAAATGGGGAAAGGAAAGAGAATCTATGATAGAGAATAACAATGTCCTGAAATTTGAGTTGGAAAAAATAAAGAATTCACAGGAGGTGCAGGGAAACAAAATTTGTGAATTAGAAAAGGTTAAAAAAATCACAGGAAAGTAGGATTTCTGAATTGGAAAAAGAAAATAACTCTCTAAATAAAAAAATTAGGGAAATGGAAAAAAAAATTCAGCAGAGCAAAATAATTCATTTAAAAACCCAATTGGGCATATACAAAAAGAACTAAAAAATGTGAGTGAAGAAAATAACATTAAAAATCAGGACTGAACAAACAGAAATGAATGATGCATTGAGAAATCAAGAATCAGTCAAAAAATAAATAAATAAAATAAAATAAAATGCTGGAGAATAATGTCAAATACTTACTGGTAAAATCTATAGACCTGGAAAATAGATCTAGGAGAGATAATCTGAGGATCATTGGACTTCCCCAAAACTATGATCAAAAAAGAGCCTAGATTCTATTTTACAGGAAATCATCAAAGACAACTGTCCAGAGATAATAGAAACATAAGGGAAAACAGGCATTGAAAGAATTCATTGAACACCTTCTGAAAAAGACCCTAAAAAAAGAACTCCACAGAATATTGTGACTAAGCTGCAGAACTACCATACTAAGGAAAAAATATTGCAAGCAGCAAGGAAAAAACAATTCAAATATCAAGGAGCCACCATAAGGGTCACGCAAGATCTGGCTGCCTCCACATTAAAGGATCAAAGGGCCTGGAAGCTGATATTCCAAAAGGCAAAAGAACAAGGATTGCAACTAAGAATAAACTACCCAGCTAAGTTTAGCATTTTCTTCCATGGAAGAAGATGGTCATTTAATGAAACAGAGGAATTCCATTTGTTTCTAAGAAAAAAAAAAAAAAAAAAACAGACTTAAATAAAAAAATTTGATCTACATGCACAAGACTGAAGAGAAGCAGAAAAAGATAAAAAGAACTTTTGAGAACTGTATCTCCATTGTGAATATACAGAAAGTCCGTATGGATAATTTGATTTTACTGATATAATATTTTAAAAAAGGAAAGTAGTAAAGGGAAGGGGATAATATCAGAAAAAGGAGAAGGAGAGATAAAAAGAGGGAAACTACATCCCAGGAAGAGGCATAGAAAATCTACCATATCTGAAGAAATTTAGAGAGGGAAAGAAATATTGTGTGAATGTTACTCTCATCAGAGTAGGCTCAAAAAGGGAAGGGTACAAGAAAGGGGAAGGGACATTAAAGGAGGGGGGAGGGATACTAAAAAGGGAGGGCTGTGCGTCACAAGTGGGGTCTATAAATTAAATATTGGGGAAGAGGTTCAGTGGGGTCAAGGGGGAAAAAAGCATAATCTGGGGGTAATATGATGGCAGGAAATACAGAATTAGTAATTTTAACTGTAAAGATGAATGGGATGAAATCTCCCATTAAATGGAGGTGGATAGAAGACTGGATCATAAGTCAGAACCCTACAATATGTTGTTTATAGGAAACACATTTAAAGCAGGGAGATACATACATAGTAAAGGTAAAAGGTTGGAGCAGAATCTATTATGCTTCAGGTAAAGTCAAAAAAGTAGAGGTTACCATCCTTATCTCAGATCAAGCAAAAGCAGAAATTGATGTAATTAAAAGAGATAAGGAAAAAAACTATATCCTGCTAAAAGGTAGTATAGACAATGAAGCCATATCAATACTAAACATATTTGCACCAAGTGGTATAACATCTAACTTCCTAAAGGAAAAGTTAAGAGAGTTGCAAGAAGAAATAGAGAGTAAAACTATAATAGTGGGAGATCTCAACCTTGCACTCTCAGCTTTAGACAAATCAAACCACAAAACAAATAAAAAATAAATTAAAAAAGTAAATAGAACATTAGAAAAACTAGGTATGATAGACCTTTGGAGAAAACTGAATGGTGATAGGTGATAGAAAGGAATATACTTTCTTTTCAGCAGTTCATGGAACCTATACAAAAATAGACCATATATTAGGACATAAAGATCTCAAAATTAAATGCAGGAAGGGAGAAATAATAAATGCCTTCTTCTCAGACCACAATGCAATAAAAGCTATATTCAGTAAAAAGTTAGGGATAAATAGACCAAAAAGTAATTGGAAACAGAATAATCTCATCTTAAAGAATGACTGGATGAAAGAGCAAATTATAGAAACAATTAATAATCTCACCCAAGATAATGACAATGATGAGACATCATACCAAAATCTGTGGGATGCAATTAAAGCGGTAATAAGGAGAAATTTTATATCTTTAGAGGCTTATTTGAACAAAATAGAGAAAGAGAAGATTAACAATTGGGCCTGCAACTTAAAAAGCTAAAAAAAAAGACCAAATTAAAACCCCCAACCAAAAATCAAACTTGAAATACAAAAATTAAAAGGAGAAATCAATAATATTGAAAGTAAAAACCTACTGAATTAATAAATAAAACCAAGAGTTGGTTTTATGAAAAAGCCAATAAAATAGATAAACCTTTGGTAAATCTGATAAGAAAAAGGAAAGAGGAAAATCAAATTATTAGTCTTACAAATGAAAAGGGGGATCTTTCCACCAATGAAGAGGAAATTAGAGAAATAATAAGGAGTTACTTTGCCCAACTTTATGCCAATAAATTTCATAACTTAAGTGAAATGGATGACTTCCTCCAAAAATATAGGCTTCCTAGATTAACAGGGGAGGAGATAAATTGCTTAAATAGTCCCATTTCAGAAAAATAAATAGAACAAACTATTAATCAACTCCCCAGGAAAAAATTCCCAGGACCAGATGGATGTACATGTGAATTCTACCAAACATTTAAAGAACAACTAGCACCAATGTTATATAAACTATTTGAAAAAATATGTGATGAAGGATTTCTGCCAAACTCATTTTATGGCACAGACATGGTACTGATACCTAAACCAGGTAGATTGAAAATATAATACACTATGATCAAGTAGGATTTATACCAGGAATTCAGGGCTGGTTTAATATTAGGAAAACTATTAGTATAATTTACCATATTAATAATCAAATTAATAAAAACCATATGATCATCTCAATAGATGCAGAAAAAACATTTGATAAAATCCAACATCTAGTCCTACTAACAACGCTTGAGAGTATAAGAATAAATGTACTATTCCTTAGAATAGTCAGGAGCATATATTTAAGACCATCAGTAATCATAATATGTAATGAAAATAAACTGGAACCTTTCCCAGTAAGATCAGGAGTGAAACAAGGTTGTCCACTATCACCATTACTGTTCAATATTGTATTAGAAATGCTAGCCTCAGCAGTAAGAATCAAGAAAGAGATTAAAGGAATAAGAGTAGGTAATGAGGAAATCAAACTGTCACTCTTTGCAGATGATATGATGGTACACTTAGAAAACCCCAGAGATTCTAATAAAAAGTTATTAGAAATAATTTACAACTTTAGCAAAGTTGCTGGGTACAAAATAAATCCACCTAAATCCTCAGCATTTTTATACATCACCAATAAATTGCAACAGCAAGAGATACAAAGAGAAATTCCATTCCAAACAAATGTCGAGAGCATAAAATATTTGGGAATCCATCTAACAAAGAAAAGTCAGGAATTATATGAACAAAATTACAAGGCACTTGCCACAAAAATAAAGTCAGATTTAAATAATTGGAAAGACATCCAGTGCACATGGATAGGCCAAGTGAATATAATAAAGATGACAATACTCTCCAAACTAACAAATTAATACAAGGGATAATGTTATAAAAAATTACTCATGCATATATACTGTCAAAAATTTATAATTATACAATTAATTTTTAAAAAGTTTAAAAAAATAAGTTATTTTGATACAAATATCAAACTTATGGCCTGCCTGTGGACATGGGATGCACATGGGAGTTTTTTTCTTTTTCAAATAAGATTAAAATGTTCTTGGGAAATGTTTAATGAAATAAATAAAAATTCAATTAGTCATTTAAAAAAAAAAGAAAGTGTTATATAAATATCAGCTACTATTATCCAATAATCAACAAGCATCTATGGAGACAAGAATGAAATAATCCTTCTGCTCTCTTACATTATTATTATTATATAGTCATAATACTAAATATTACACAAATATTTCTTAAATTATAATTTAATGTAATCATATTATAATTATTTTAATATAATTATAACAAAATAAGTGTTTTAAAACTTTTTTCAAGTATTTGGATCTCAATTACACAGATTTCACAAGTTATTGATTATATTACTAGCAATCAATTAATCAAGAAAATGTAACATAACAAAATACAATATAGCATAACCAATCAAGATTATGAGTTCAGCAATCCTTTTAAATGATTTGTATTTTCCAACAAATCAGCATCTATACAATAAGAATAATAATAGAAATAAAAGTGAAATATTTATTCATTCAAGTTTAGGCAGCTAGGTGGTACCATGAATAGAGGGCTAGGTCTTGGAATCAAGAAGAACTGATCGCAGATCCCATGTTAGATACTTACTAATTGTGTGATCCTGAGCAAGTTACTTAAACTATATTTGCCTCATTTTCCTTTTCTGTAAAACTGAGAACTCAGAAAATAATAGCATCTACTCCCAAAGGCTATTGTAACAATAAAAAGAAATGGTATTTGTAAAGTCCTTTGAAAACTTTAAAGCTATATATAAATGATAGTGTTTATAATAATAATTTATATTATATTTTATATTATATAATTATATAGTATTTATTATAATTATATAATTATATATTATAATAATATTATAATTATATAATAATTTATATTATTATTATTTGTAAGCATGATTTTGTAATATAAATATATATGTTATAATAAATTATTTATAATTATATAATACTTAAAGTAATAATTATAAGTAGTTATATAATTTTCCAGAAAAGGTTGTTTAATAATGTAGTATGGTATGTAATTCAAAGAGTTTACTGGTATAACTAGATTGTAAACTGCCTTGTAATAATTTCATGTTCCTCTAGGGAATTTTTGGATAAATATTGGGAACCACTATACTTTTTACAGTATGATAGAATACAATCAAATCAAAATTTATTAAGTTCCTATTGTGTGAACAACTGGTATAGGTGTTGAGGGATATATAAAATTAAAATAATTTGATTCCTACACTCCAATAATTTATATGAGATGCAATATAACAACTGAGGGTGAAACTGAATCAGATAAAATGACAGTATTATAATTATAATTAGCTAATTTTTCTTCCCATATACCACCTAGCAAAATCCATAATTCGTTAAGTCCTTAAGAAGACTTTTAATGAGGAAATCTAAACATGAAACTATTCTATATTGTGGCAAATCAGTAATTCCTACCCCACCCCTGCCCCATGTGGAACTAACCTTCACTGAAGCAAATTGACAAGTTATATACAATTTACAGTACCAGACAGTTCTTGGGCAAATCATTAGAGCAGATGACTATGGGCAAGTAAGCCTGTTGGATAGCTTTTTATATTGTCCACTCTATTTTTTCTTTTATTTTGCTGAGGCATTTAAGATTAAGTGAGTTGCCCAGGGTCATACATCTAGGAAGTATTAAGTGTCTGAGGCCAGATTTGAACTCAGGTCCTCCAGACTTAAGGGCTGGTACTTTATTCACTGTACCAACTAGCTGCCCCTATATTTTCCACTCAAGGGCAATTCTAAGTAAAAATATATTTCAACAGAAATTCCCAGAAATTAAACCTTAAAATTCCCCTGTGATGTTGAATCTTGAATGAGAAAATTCATAATCCTCTTATTTTCCAAACTCATTAAGAGTGAATCCTTTTGTTTCCAAAGGAAAGGGGAGAATTTATTCCTGTTCATTTTTTAGATAAATCCTTCTGTCTCATTCTTTAGGTGTTGTCATGAAAGCCACCCAATAAATACATAGATGGATGAATGATTAATTACATATATAGACAGTTCCCTGGAGTGAATTAGGCAACTAACCAAACTGAACTTGACAGGAGCCCTGATGAATGCTAGGCATTAAAAATATCCACCTCTTTTCTTTGGCTGATAGATTTAACAATTGCCTAGAAATACAAAATTTAATGACTGTTCAGAAACATAAACACACACACATACACACACACACACACACTAACAAACCTACATACACACTAACATACCTACATACACAATCAAAACAAGATCTTAATATAATCAGAGTAATCTATCCACTTATTTTTAAAATCTGTATTATTTCTTCATATCCACTTATCTTTTGTGTGAGTTGACAATTTTTTACCAAGCCTCTAGCTGTGAAGGATGATAATTGGTAGAGATCCTAATATTATAGTGCTTTTACAGAAGGGAATTATTTGGGTGATGTAAATTTTCTTTTACTGAAAGTAACTGAATGACTGAGTCAAAAAAGCAACATTTATTTTGATCAACACCAAGTTCTAACAGTGCAGTCCTGTCTCAAAAAATAAGATATAGATAAATTGTCTTGGAGTTATGCTTGACTTGATTTGTGTTTCTTTGCTGATTTAATCATAATTATTGGGTTATCATCATCATTACTATCTTTATTATCCACTGTTTTTGAAAGAGTCATCTCCATGGGAAATATGGCATGAGAAATTTAATTTGACTGTCTAGAAATCATGTGGTCTCAGAGAAAATTCATTTGACTCAATCAACTAGGAATTAATGGAAGAAAAAACAAAACTCTGTCAATCAATTTGGTATGGCAATTAAAACATCCCACCTTACTGGAATTGACTGATTTTTTTTTCAGTTTTTACCAGGGCATTTTCTATGACATATCCACAGTGAGACACTAATAATATCCAAATCTGTTGGATCCCACTAAAATGTCCTATTCACACATCCATATGGCCCTGTGCTAGAAAAATAACTAAATGTTATAATGAATGAGCTACAATGATAAGCTGAATCAAAGAATGAATTTTGGTTGGGATATAAGAAAAATCCTGTACTTGGGTTCAAAAAATCAATTGTCTCTAGACAGTTGCTGCCAACTCTGGTCCAGAGTAGTGACTTCTTCTTCCTCCGGAGACCTGACTCAAGTCTGGTCCAGAAGAGACTCTCTATCTCTCGAGTGTCGCCCTCTTTTATCCTCCCAGAGAATGGGAGTGGGATAACACCAGGGCTTCTGGTAAAAAAAAAAAAAAAAAAAAAAAAAAAAAAAAAAAAAAAAAAAAAAAGAAATATATATATATATATATATATATATATATATATATATGTGTGTGTGTGTGTGTGTGTGTGTGTGTGTGTGTGTGTGTGTGTGTGTGGTGTATGTGTGTGTGTGTGTGTGTGTGCAGATCCGTACAGTATTCTTGATACACTAGTAAAAATGAATTCAGATGGTAAAAATAACCTGGGAAGAAAAACAAAAATTCAAGTAGTCCACATTCATTTCCCAGTGTTCCTTTTCTGGGTGTAGCTGATTCTGTCCATCATTAATCAAATGGAACTGAATTGGATCTTCTCTTTGTCAAAGATATCTACTTCCATCAGAGGATCAAAGGATATGCAACAGTTTGATAACTTTTTGAGCATAATTCCAAATTGCTCTCCAGAATGGCTGGATGCATTCACAACTCCACCAGCAATGTATCAGTGTCCCAGTTTTCCCATATCCCCTCCAACATTCATCATTATTTTTTCCTGTCATCTTAGCCAATCTGACAGTTGTGTAGTGGTATCTCAGAGTTGTCTTAAGTTGCATTTCTGTGATCAATAGTTATTTGGAACACTTTCATATGAATAGAAATAGTTTCAATCATCTGAAAATTGTCTGCTTATATCTTTTGACCATTTATCAATTACAGAATGGCTTGATTTCTTTTAAATTAGAGTCAATTATCTGTATATTTTGGAAATGAAGCCTTTATAAGAACCTTTAACTGTAATAATGTCTTCCCAATTTATTGTTTCCCTTCTAATCGTGTTTGCATTAATTTTGTTTGTACAAAAGCTTTTTAATTTGCTATAATCAAAATTTTCTATTTTGTGATCAATAATGATCTCTAGTTTTTCTTTGGTCATAAATTCCTTCCGTCTCCACAAGTCTGAGAGATAACCTATCCTATGTTCCTATAATTTATTTATAATCTCGTTTTTTATGCCTAAATCATAAACCCATTTTGATCTTATCTTGGTATACAGTGTTAAGTGTGGATCCATACCTAGTTTCTGCCATATTAATTTCTTACTTTCCCAGCAGTTTTTTGTCAAATAATGAATTCTTATCCCAAAACTTGGGATCTTTGGGTTTGTCAAACATTAGATTGCTATAGTTATTATTTTGTCCTGTGAACCTAACCTATTCCACTGATCATCTAGTCTATTTATGATATGTAATTTATAAGAAACATTTAAAGCAGAGTGATACAGTCAGAATAAATTAAAAGGCTGGAGTAGAATATATTATGCTTCAGCTGAAGTAAAAAAAAAAAACAAAAAACAAACAAAAAAAAAAAAAAAAAAAACACAGGGGTAACAATCCCAATCTCAAATCAAGCAAAAGCAAAAATAGATCCAATTAAAAGAGGTAAGGAAGAAAACTACAGTTTGCTAAAAGATACCATATGTAATGGACAAATACTAAACCTATATGTACCAAATAGTATAGGATCCAAATTTCTAGAGATGTTAAGAGAGCTGCAAGAAGAATTAGACAGCAAAACTATACTAATGGGGGATTTCAACCTTGCTCTTTCAGAACTAGATAAATCAAACCATAAAATAAATAAGAAAAAAGTTAAGGAGGAAGGAGGTAAATAGAATTCTAGAAAAGTCAGCTATGATAGATATTTGGAGAAAATTAAATTGAGACAGAAAAGAATATGCTTTTTTTTTCTTGGCAGTACATTGAACCTATGCAAAAATTGACCATGCATTAAGACATAAAACCCTCTAAATCAAATTCAGAATAGAAGAAATACTAATTGCATTTTTTCTGATAATGATGCAATAAAAATTACATACATAAAAGGTCAGGGGAAAATAGACCAAAAATTAATTGGAAACTAAGTAACCTATTATAAAGAATGAGTAGGTAAAACATCAAATCAACTCATAATTAATTTCATTCAATAAAATGACAATAATGAGACAACATACTAAAATTTATGGATCCAGACAAAACAATTCTTAGAGGAAACTTTGTATCAATAGATGTTTACTTGCATGAAATAGAGAAAGAGAAGATCAATGAAATAAGCATGAAAACTAAAAAAGCTAGAGAAAGAAAAAATAAAATCCCCCCAGATGGCAGAGCAGTCTTATACATGTTAAACATATTACAATATATTCTAGATACAATATATGTGTGTAGAACCGAATTTCTTGTTGAACAGGAAGAATTGGATTCAGAAGGTAAAAATAACAGTTTACACTCATTTTCCAGTGTTTCTTTTCTGGATGTAGCTGATTCTGTCCATCATTAATCAAGTGGAATTGGATTAGCTCTTCTCTATGTTGAAGATATCCACTTCCATCAGAATACATCCTCGTACAGTATCATTGTTGAAGTGTATAATGATCTTCTGGTTCTGCTCGTTTCACTTAGCATCAGTTGATGTAAGTCTCTCCAAGCCTCTCTGTATTTCTCCTGTTGGTCATCTCTGTATTTCTCCTGTTGGTCATTTCTTACAGAACAATAATATTCCATAGCATTCATATAACATAATTTACCCAACCATTCTCCAATTGATGGACATCCATTCATCTTCCAGCTTCTAGCCATAATGAAAAGGGCTGCCACAAACATTTTGGCACATACAGGTCCCTTTCCCTTCTTTAGTATTTCCTTGGGATATAAGCCCAGTAGTAGTATGGCTGGGTCAAAGGGTATGCACAACTTGATAACTTTTTGGGCATAATTCCAGATTGCTCTCCAGAATGGTTGGATTCTTTCACAACTCCACCAACAATGCATCAGTGTCCCAGTTTTCCCACATCCCCTCCAACATTCATCATTATTTTTTCTTGTCATCTTAGCCAATCTGACAGGTGTGTAGTGGTATCTCACAGGTGTGATTTAGAACACTTTCATATGAGTGGAAATAGTTTCAATTTCATCATCTGAGAATTGTTTGTTCATATCCTTTGACCATTTATCAATTGGAGAACTGCTTGATTTCTTATAAATTAGAGTCAATTCTCTGTATATTTTTGAAATGAGGCCTTTATCAGAATCTTTAACTGTAAAAATGTTATCCCAATTTGTTACTTCCCTACTAATCTTGTTTGCATTAGTTTTGTTTGTACAAAAGCTTTTTAATTTGATGTAATCAAAATTTTCTATTTTATGATCAATAATGATTTCTAGTTCTCCATTGGTCACAAATTCCTTCCTCCTTCACAAGTCTGAGAGGTAAACTATCCTATGTTCCTCTAATTTATTTATGATCTCCTTCTTTATGCCTAAAATATGGACCCATTTTGATCTTATCTTGGTATGTGGTGTTAAGTGTGGGTCCTTGCCTAATTTCTGCCATACTAATTTCCAGTTTTCCCAGCAGTTTTTGTCAATGAATGTCAATGAATTTTTATCACAACACTTGGGATCTTTGAGTTTGTCAAACACTACATTGCTATATTTATTCACTATCTTGTCCTGTGAACCTAACCTATTCCACTGATCAACTAGTCTGTTTCTCAGCCAATACCAAATGATTTCGATGACTGCTGCGTTATAATATACTTTTAGATCAGGTACAGCTAGGTTACCTTCATTTGATTTTTTCTTATTTCCTTTGAAATTCTCGATCTTTTGTTCTTTCATATGAATTTTGTTGTTATTTTTTCTAGGTCATTAAAATAGTTTCTTGGGAGTCTGATTGGTATAGCACTTACTAAATAGATTAGTTTAGGGAGTATTGTCATCTTAATTATATTTACTCGGCCTATCCAAGAGCACTGAATGTCTTTCCAATTATTCAAATCTGACTTTATTTTTGTGACAAGTGTGTAATTTTGCTCATATAATTCCTGACTTTCCTTTGGTAGATAGATTCCCAAATATTTTATACTACCAACAGTTATTTTGAATTGAATTTCTCTTTGTATCTCTTGCTGTTGGATTTTGTTGGTAATGTATAAAAATGCTGAGGATTTTTGTGGATTTATTTTGTATCCTGCAAATTTGCTAAAGTTCTGTATTATTTCTAATAGCTTTTTTAGCAGAATCTTTGGGATTCTCGAAGGATACCATCATATCATCTGCAAAGAGTGACAGTTTGGTTTCCTTATTACCTACTCTAATTCCTTTAATCTCTTTCTCTACTCTTTTTGCTAAGGCTAGCATTTCTAGTACAATATTGAATAGTAATGGTGATAGTGGGCAACCTTGTTTCACTCCTGATATTTGTGGGAAAGGTTCTAGTTTATCACCATTACATATGATGTTTACTGATGGTTTTAAATATATGTTCCTGATTATTTTAAGAAATAGTCCATTTATTCCTATCTCTCAAGCGTTTTTAGTAGGAATGGATGTGAATTTTGTCAAATGCTTTTTCTGCATCTATTGAAATGATCATATTTTTTTTAATTAGGTTACTGATATAGTAGATTATGCTAATAGTGTTCCTAATATTGAACCAGCCCTGCATTCCTGGTATGAATCCCACTTCATCATGGTGTATTATCCTGGAGATGATTTTCTGTAGTCTTTTTGCTAACATTTTATTTAAGATTTTAGCATCAATATTCATTAGGGAGATTTGTCTATAATTGTCTTTCTCTGTTTTCAACCTACCTGGTTTAGGTATCAATACCATGTCTGTGTCATAAAAAGAATTTGGTAGGACTCCTTCAATCCCTATTTTTTTTTGAATAATTTATATAGCATTGGAGTTAATTGTTCTTTAAATGTTTTCTAGAATTCACATGTAAATCCATCTGGTCTTGGTGATTTTTTCTTATGGAGTTGGTTGATAGCTTGTTCTATTTCTTTTTCTGAGATGGGACTATTTAGACTACTTACTTCTTCCTCTGTCAATCTGGGCAAGTTATGTTTTGAAGGTATTCTTCCATTTCATTTAAGTTATCGATTTTATTGGCATAAAGTTGGGCAAAGTAATTCCTAATTATTGCTTTAATTTCCTCTTCATTAATGGCGAGTTCTCCCTTTTCATTTTTAAGACTAACAATTTGCTTTTCTTCTTTCCTTTTTTTTAAATCAGATTTACTAAGGGTTTGTCTATTTTGTTGTTTTTTTTTATAGAACCAACTCTTAGTTTTATTAATTAATGCAATAGTTTTGTTGTTGTTTTACTTTCAATTTATTAATCTCTCCTTTTATTTTTACAATTTCAAGTTTCATGTTTGTCTGGGGAGTTTTAATTTGTTCCTTTTCTAGCATTTTTAGTTGTAAGTCCAATTCATTGAGGTTTTCTTTCTCTATTTTGTGCAAGTAGGCCTCTAGAGATATAAAATTTCACCTTATTGCTGCTTTGGCTGTATCCCACACATTTTTATATGACATCTCAGTATTGTCATTTTCTTGGGTAAAGTTATTAATTATGTCTATGATTTGCTGTTTCACCCAATCATTCTTTAGTATGAGAATATTTAGTTTCCAATTATTTTTTGGTCTGTTTGCCCCTGGCTTTTTATTGAATGTAATTTTCATTGCATCATAATCTGAAAATGATGCATTTACTATTTCTGCCTTACAGCATTTGATTTTTAGGTTTTTATGTCCTAATATATGGTAATTTTTGTATAGGTTCCATGAAGTGTTGAGAAGAAAGTACACTCCCTTCTTTCTCCATTTAGTTTTCTCCAAAGATCTATCATATCAAACTTTTCTAGTATTCTATTTACCTCTTTGACTTCTTTCTTATTTATTTTGTGGTTTGATTTATCTAATTCTGGGAGTAAAAGGTTGAAATCTCCCACTATTATAGTTTTGCTGTCTATTTCTTCTTGCAGCTCTCTTAATTTCTCTTTTCAGAATTTAGATACTGCTCCACTTGGTTCATATATGTTTAATATTGATACTGCTTCATTATCTATGCTACCCTTTAGCAAGATATAGTGCCCTTCCTTATCTCTTTTAATTAGATCAAATTTTGCTTTTGCTTGATCTGAGATGAGGATGGCTACTCCTGCTTTTTTGGCTTCATCTGAAGCATAGTAGATTCTGCTCCAACCTTTTACCTTTATTCTGTATGTATCACCCTGTTTCAGGTGTGTTTCCTGTAAACAAAATGTTGTAGGATTTTGGCTTTTAATCCAGTCTGCTTACAGCTTCCTCTTTATGGGGGAGTTTACCCCATTCATATTTATGGTTAAAATGAGTAATTCTATATTGATTGCCATCATGTTAATCCCTGCTTATGCTTTTCTCCTTTCCTTCCCCCTTTCCTCCTTCCCCAGTATTAAATTTGTGAGCACCACTTGCTTTTCACAGCCCTCCCTTTTTAGTATCCCTCCCCCACCTTAGAGTTCCTCCACCTATTTTCCCCTTTTCCTCACAATTTCTGTATTCTCTTCCCCTTAGCTTTCTCTTTTCATTTTCACTTTTCCCCTCCCACTTTTCAATGAAGTGGAAAGAGTTTCACCATAAATTGAATATGTCTATATTTTTCTCTTTAAGCCAATTCTAATGAGAATATGATACACACTGTGTTCATCCCCCTCCATTCTTTCTCTCAGATATAATAGGTTACCTTTGCCTCTTCATGAGATGTAGCACCACCACTTTACCCTTTTTTATGATATAATTTCCTTTCCACCTCTAGTTTCTAGAACAAATTATACATGTGTTCTTTATATATCTTTATGGCAGAAATATACTTCTCATGTTTTCTTTTTACCTTTTTAGGTTTCTCTTGAGTCCTATATTTGAAAATCAAACTTTTTGTTTAGTTCTGTTTTTTTCATAAGAAATAGACAAAATTCACTTAATACATTGAATGTCCATCTTCTTTCCTGGGGAAAAAAATGCTCATTTTGGCTGGGTAAGTTATTTTTGGCTGCATACCAAGTTCCTTAGCCTTTTGGAATATCATATTCCAGGCCCTTCGATCCTTTAATGTGGATGTTGCAGATCCTAGGTAATACTTATTGTGGCTCCTCCATATCTGAATTTTTTCCTTCGTCTGGTGGTTCTTGAACTTGGCCACTATATTTCTTGGTGTTTTGATTTTAGGGATCCTTTCAATAGGTGATGGATGAATTTTTTCAATGTTTATTTTACCCTCTGTTTCTAAAACATCTGGGCACTTCTCTTTGATAATCTCTTGGAAAATAGTATTCATGCTCTTTTTTCCCTCATATTTTTCAGGGAATCCAATTATTCTCAGATTGTCTCTCCTGGTTCTATTTTCCAGGTCTGTTGTCTTCCCAAGAAGGTACTTGGCATTATTTTCCATTTTTTCATTTTTTCTGGCTTTGCTTGACTGATTCTTGGAGCTGTCTACCTCAATCTTGCTGCTTCCCCTCAGCCTGCACCAGATCTGCTTGTCCCTCTCCACCATCTTGGCCAGAAGTCTCTCTCCATTCATAGTTATGACAGCAATGTATTAGTGTACTAGTTTTCCCATGTTCCCTTAAACATTCTTCCTTCCTTTTTCCTGTCATCTTAGCCAATCTCAGGTGTGTAATGGTGTCTCAGAGTTTTCTTAATTTTCATTTCTCTGGTCAATAGTGATTTAGAGCACCTTTTCATATGACTAGAAATGGTTTCAGTTTCTTCATTTGAGACTTATCTTCATATTTTTTGAACATATATCAGTTGGAAAATAGCTTGGATTCTTATAAAGTTGAATCAATTCTCTACATATTTTAGAAATGAGACCTTTATCAGAACCCTTGAATATAAAAATTTTCTTTCAGTTTATTTTCCTTCTAATCTTGTCTACATTTGTTTTGTTTGCAAAAAATTATAAACTTAATATAATCAAAATTATCCATTTTGTATTCATTATTATATTCTTCTTCTTTGGATATAAATTCCTTTCTTCTCCACAGATCTGAGAGGTAAACTATCCTATGTTCTTCTAATTTGCTTATAATGTCACTCTTTAAGTCAAAATCATGAACCCATTTCAATGTCATCTTGATATGTGATGTTAGGGGTGGATCAATATCTACTTTCTTTGATAGTAGTTTCCAATTTTCCGAAGAATTTTGGTCAAATATCAAGTTATTATCCCAAAAGCTTGGGTCTTTTGATTTGTCAAACACTAGATTACTATAGTTTTTGATGATTTTGTCCCTGTAATCCTAACCTATTCTACTTGTCCACTATGCTATTTCTTAGACAGTACCAAATGGTTTTGATGGCCTCTGCTTTTTAATATAGATTTAAATCTGGCACAGTTAGATGACCTTCATTGGCATTTTTTTTCATTAGTTTCCTTGAAAGTATTGAGCTCTTATACTTCCAGATGAACATTGTGTATCGTGTTGTTGTCTCCAGACGCTGCCAATTGCTGTCTAGGAAGAGATCTGCTCTGTCAACTCAAATCTCTTGGACAGATTCTTCTTCCTGTACAGAACCGTTGTCTCCAGACAGTTGCCGTTAACTATTGTCCAGAGAAGTGACTTCCCTTCCTGCAGAGAGCCACTTCAAGCCTGATGTAAAGCAGAGACTCCTTCTATCTCTGGAGTACTGTCCTCTTTTATCCTCCCAGAGAATGGGTGTGGTATAATGTAAGGGCTTCTGGGAAGAAGTACCCCAACCAATGAGCTTACTCCTCTTAGAATTCCTAAGGTGTAAACTCCCTTTAAAGGCCCAAACCAAAGGTCTGAGCCAGAGAACTGTCAAGTCAACCTGAGTTCTCAGCTTGTAATTGTCCAGACAACCTGAATGCTCACCTTGTCACTGTCCAGACAACCAGAGTTCTCACCTAGTAATCCTATTATTTTTTCTAGGTTTGTAACATAATTTCTTAGGAGTTTGATCGGCATGGCACTAAATAAGCAGATTAACTTAAGTAGTATTGTAATTTTTATTTTATGCACTTGGCCTACTCATGAACATTTGATATTTTTCCAACTGATTAGATCTGACTTTATTTGTGTGGAAAGTGTTTTGTAGTTTTGTTCATAGAGTTCCTGATGTTGTCTTGGCAGGAAGACTCCCAAATATTTTTATATTAAGAATTATTTTGAATGGAATTTTTTTTGTATCTCTTGCTGCTGGACTTATATTAATATATAAAATATATAAATATATAAATATATAATATATATAATGCTAATATATATATACATATATAATATAATATTATATATGTATATATATAAATGGTATTATATAAATAATATAATAAAAATATATAATAATGCTGATGATTTATGTGAATCAATTTTGTATCCTGTAACTTTGCTAAAGTTGTGAATTGTTTCTATGAATTATTTTGGTTGATAACCTAGGGTTATCTAAGTATACCATCATATCATCTGCAAAGGGTGATAATTTGATTTTTTCCTTACCTACTCTAATTCTTTTAATCTATTTTTCTTCTTTTATTGCCAAAGCTAACATTTTTAATGCAATATATTGAATAATAATGGTAATAGCGGTTAACCTTGTTTCAATGTTGATCTTATTGGGAAGAGTTCTAGTTTGTCCCCATTCCATGGCTTGCTGATGGTTTTAAATAGATGCTACTGATCATTTTAAGGAAATTTATTTATTCCAATTTATTTCAATTTACTCCAATACTTTCTAGTGTTTTTAATAGGAATGGGTGTTGGATTTTATCAAATGCTTTTTTCTTCATCTATTAAGGTAATCATATGATTTTTGTTAGTTTGATTAATGATGTAGTTGATTATGCTAATCGTATGCCTAATACTGAAACAGTCCTGCATTTCTAATATAAATCCTCCTTGGTCATAGTGTATTATCCTGGGGATAACTTTCTGTAATCTCATTGCTAATGTCTTATTTAAGAGTTTTTACCTCAATATTCATTAGGGAAATTTGTCGATAATTTTCTTTCTCTGTTTTCACTGTACCTGGTTTAGCTAGCAGCACCATATCTGTGTCATAAAAGGAATTTGGTAGGACTCCTTCATTCCTTATTTTTTCAAATAATTTATATTGTATTGAAATTAATTGTTCTTTAAATGTTAGGTAGAATTCATATGTAAATCCATCTGGCTCTGGAGATTTTTTTCTTAGGGAGTTCATTAATAGCTTATTATATTTATTTTTCTAACATGGGACTATCTATGTCAATTATTTCCTCTTCTGTTAATTTGGGCAATCTATATTTTTGTAAGTGTTTTCCCATTTCCCTTGGATTGTCAAATTTCTTGGCATAAAGTTGAGCAAAATAAATTTCCTCTTCATTGGTGAAAAGTTCTCCCTTTTCATTTTTAGAGATTAAAAATTTGATTTTCCTCTTTCCTTGTTCTAATCAAATTAATGAAAGGGTATCTATTTTGTTGTTTTTTTTTTCTTCATAAAACCAACTCTTAGTTTTATTTATTAATTCAATAGTTTTCTTATTTTCAATTTTATTTATCTCCCCTTTTATTTTCAGAATTTCAAATTTGCTATTTACTTGAGGGTTTTTAATTTATTCTTTTTTTCTAGATTTTTTAGTTGTAAACACAATTCATTGATCCTCTCTCTATTTTATGCAACTAAACATCTGGAGATATAAAAATTTTGCATATTAACCACTTTGGCTGCATCCCATAAATTTTGGCATGTTGTCTCATTATTGTCATTGTCTTGGATGAAGGTTTGATTGTGTCTATGATTTGTTCTTTCACCCATTCATTCTTTAAGACTAGATTATTTAATTTCCACTTAATTTTGGGTCTATTTTCTCAAGGTATGTGATTTTTATTGCATCATGATCTGAAAAATGCATTTACTATTTCTGCCTTTCTGCATTTGAGTTAGAGGGTCTTATGCACTAACACATGGTCAATTTTTGTATAAGTTCCATGAACTACTGAGAAAAAAGCAAAACTCCTTTCCTTCTCCATTCAATTTTCTCCAAAGATATATAATGCCTATCTTTTCTAATATTCTGTTTACCTCCTTAACTTCTTTCTTATTTATTTTATGGTTTGATTTATCTAGTTCAAGAAAATAAGGTTGAGATTATCCACTAGTTTGGCTATTTCTTCTTGCATCTTTTTAACTTTTTCTTTAGGAATATGGATGTTATACCACTTGGTGTGTATATTTTTAATATTGATATTGCTTCATTATATATAGTACCCTTTAGTGAGATATAGTTTCCTTCCTTATATCTTTTAATTAGATCTATCTTTGTTTTAACTTGATATGATTGCTGCCCCTGCTTTTTTTTTTTTCATCCTTACTTTACCTGAAGAATGATACATTCTGCTTCAGCCCTTTACTTTCACTCTCTATATATCACTCTGCTTTAAATGTGTTTCTTATAAGCAACATATTGTAGGATTCTGGCTTTTAATCTAGTCTGCTATTCACTATCATTTTATGGGAGAAGTCATCTCATTCACATTCACAGTTAAAATAACTAATTATCTATTTCCTGCCATCTTATTTATTCTGTTATGTTTTTGTCTTTTCTTTCCTCCCTTCCTTCTCCCCAGTATTTTGCTTGTGATCACCATTTCTCCAAAACAGTCCTCTCTCTTTAGAGCTCCTCAGACTTTTTTACATATTTCCCTGACTACTTTAGTTTTCCCTTCTATTAGCTGTCCCTTTCTCTTCCCTTTTCCACTACCCTTTCCTATAAGATGAGACAAGTTTCTCCATGAAATCAAATACATCTGATACTCTCTTTGAGCCAAATCTGTTGAGTAAGATTCACATAGTGTTCGTTCCCCTCTCTTTTTTCCCTCAATTATAATAGGTCTTCTTTGCTGCTTCAATAGATGTAATTTCCCTTTTTTTACCTCCTTTTTCCTCTTTTTCTAGTAAAATCCCCTTTCCACCTCTAGTTTCTTTTACATATTATCATAATAAAATCAAATTATACACATGCTATTTAAGTATTCCAATAACAGAATATAGTTCTCAAGAGTTCCTTCCTTTTTACCTTTTTATGCTTTTCTTAAGTTCTATGTTTGGAAATCAAAATTTTTGTTCAGTTCTGGTATTTTCATCAAAAATAGATAAACTTCATCTATATCACTGAATGTCCATTTTCATCCCTGAAAGATAATGTTCATTTTAGCTGGATCTCTTATTATTGGCTATAATTCAAGTTCCTTTGCCTTTCAGAATATCAGATTTCAGGTCCTTTAATCCTTTAAAGTGGAAGCTGCTAATTCCTGGGTAATCTTGATCATGGTTCCTGAGTATTGAAATTGTTCCTTTCTAGCTGCTTGCAATATCTTTTCCTTGGTGTGATAGTTCTGAAATTTAGCCACTATATTCCTTGAAGTTTTCATTTTTCGGTCTCTTTCAGGAGGTGATCAGTGATGTCTATTTTACCTTCTGATTTTAAGACATCAGGGGAGTTTTCCTTTATGATTTCCTGTAAGATAAAAAGATTATTTTTGTCATCATGGCTTTAATGAAGTTCAATAATCATTAGATTGTCTCTGCTTTTCAGTTGTTTTTCCTAGGATGTATTTCATATTTTCTTTAATTCTTTTCTTTTCTTTTCTTTTCTGGTTTTGTTTGACAGATTCTTGAAGTCTTATTGAAGTCTTATTGAATCATTCATTTCCATTTGTTCAATTCTAAGTTTTACTGTATTGTTTTCTTCATTTTTTTTCAGCTCCTTTTGTATTTGGCCAATTGGATTGTTTTGTTCATTGCAATTTTTTTTTTCCATTTCCCAAATTCTGTTTTTCATTGAAATGAAATCTTTTTCATATCTATTTTGTAAGGAGTTATATGTTTTTTCCATTTCATCAATTCTATTTTGTAGGATGTTATAGGCTTTTCTTATTCCTTCTTGCAAAGATTTCATGTCCTTTTCCCCTTTTTTAAAAATCTATTTTAAGATCCTTTATGAAATATTTCAAGAAAGCCTTGTGAAATGGGGACTACCTCTGTTTGGAATTTCATCTGTAGTTGATTTTTCTTTAGGAACCTAGAGAATCAACTAAAAAATACATAGAAACAATTCACAACTTTAGCAAAGTTGCAAGATACAAAATAAATCCATGGGGGGGGGGGGGGTGAGCCAAGATGGCGGAGAAGATACACGAGAATTTGTAAGCTCCCTTCTTCCCTCATTACCAATTAGTTAAATCAGCCTCAAAAATAATGCTGGTCTGATAGAAACCACAAATTGCCAGCTGAAGAGAATCTGGAGTCTCTACAGAAAAGGTCAGTTTCAAGGGGAGGAAGAAAAAAGGCCAGCACAGACAGTTAGGTGCTAGCACACTGTGCCAATCGGGCTGGGGAGAACTCTGGGATCAGAGAAGCCACTGAGATAGAGGAATTTGGCACAGGCTGTTAGCTCTTCTCTGTTTATAAAACAGCAGTTCAGAAGAGAAATCAAGCCACTTTAAATATAAATCTAGATCCTAGAACCACCCCAATCCAGAAGTAACCTAACAGAACTCGGCAGGGCTGTGAAGCCCCCTTCCTCAGTCCAGGGCTTCACCTTGGGGTAGTTAAGAGCCTGAACAGCTGGGACACAGCCCGAGGCAATATCTAATCCACATAGGGCCAGCCTTGACCTGAGGCTGGGGAACTCTAGCACAGCAGAATTCACAGAGAAGCAAAACTCCCAGAGAAGTGGAACCTTTGAAGTAGGGACCACAGTTTCCAGGCAGACACTTCCAGTTTGAACTCAGGGGCTTTTAACTTCAGCTGCTGATATCCACGCCCCACGGACGCATTGGCTAGGCTTTGTGTTGCTTTTATTGTTCAGTCTTAAACCTCAGGGAAGTCACTAGGACACAGAGAGGGGTCCTTCACTGCACAACCCTCACAGGACAGCCGTATTACCTCTGAGGCATTTCCAGGGAGGGGGAGGGAAACTCTCTTCCAGAGCTATCTTTTAGCTCAGGCACAGAAGCCCCTGCATCCATTGGGTCTGGGAGGAAGCTGGTAAATAAGGAAATAAATAAATGTTTTACCCCAATGACAGACCCCCAAAAGATTTTTAACAATGAGTAAAAAGCTGAAGAGAAAGATTGATTCCTTCTACACAGAGAAAGAGCGGTATCCAATCCCGAGGAAGTTAAATGCAGGGAGTCAGCAGATAACACTCTAAAGGGGAACGATACCTGCCTCCCATCACATAACTCTCTCCTAGAAGAGACTATTAAAAAGTTAAGAGAGTTTGAAGAAAAATGGGAAAAGGAAAGAGAAACTATGATAGAGAATAACAATGTCCTGAAAGTTGAGGTGGAAAAAATAAAGAATTCACAGGAGATACAACAAAATTTGTGAATTAGAAAAGGTTAAAAATCACAGGAAAGTAGGATTTCTGAATTGGAAAAGATAAAAAAGTCACAAGAAAGTATGATTTCTGAATTGGAAAAGAAAATAACTCTCTAAAAAAAAATTAGGGAAATGGAAAAAAATTCAACAGAGCAAAATAATTCATTTAAAAACCCAATTGGGCATATACAAAAAGAACTAAAAAATGTGAGTGAAGAAAATAACATTAAAAATCAGGATGGAACAAATAGAAATGAATGATGCATTGAGAAACCAAGAATCAGTCAAAAACAAAACAAAACAAAAAAATAAAATAAAATAAAATGCTGGAGAATAATGTCAAATACTTACTGGGAAAATCTATAGACCTGGAAAATAGATCCAGGAGAGATAATCTGAGGATCATTGGACTTCCCCAAAACTATGATCAAAAAAAGAGCCGAGATTCTATTTTACAGGAAATCATCAAAAGAACTGTCCAGAGATAATAGAAAAAGAAGGGAAATAGGCATTGAAAGAATTCATAGAACACCTTCTGAAAAAGACCCTAAAAAAAGAACTCCACAGAACATTGTGGCTAAGCTGCAGAACTACAAAAGGAAAAAATATTGCAAGCAGCTAGAAAAAAAAACAAAAACAAAAAAAACAAACAAAAAAAAACAATTTAGATACCGAGGTGCCACAATAAGGGTCACTCAAGATCTGGCTGCCTCCACATTAAAGGATTGAAGGGCCTGGAACCTGATATTCCAAAAGGCAAAAGATCAAGGATTGCAACCAAGAATAAACTACCCAGCTAAGTTTAGCATTTTCTTCCATGGAAGAAGATGGTTATTTAATGAAACAGAGGAATTCTATTTGTTTCTAAGAAAAAAAAAACAGACTTAAGCAAAAAATTTGATCTGCATCCACAAGACTGAAGAGAAACAGAAAAAGGTAAAAAGAACTCTTGAAAACTGTATCTCTGTTGTGGATATATAGAAAATCCGCATTGATAATTTGATTTTACTGATATAAAAAGGGGGGAGTAGTAAAGGTAAGGGGTAGTATCAGAAAAAGGGGAAGGAGTGATAAAAAGAGGGAAACTACATCCAAGAAAGAGGCATAGAAAATATACCACATCTGAGGGAATTTAGAGAGGGGGAGAAACATTGTTTGAATCTTACTCTCATCAGAAGAGACTCAAAGAGTAAATAATTGACATATTTGTTTTCAAGGGGGGGAGAGGAAAAGGGAAAAGGAAAAGGTGAATAAGAGAAGGGACTTGGAAGGAGGGGGATGAGATACTAAATAGGGAGGACTGTGCGTTACAAGTAGGGTCTATAAATAAAATATTGGGGAAAGGGTTCAGGGGGGTCAAGGGAAAAAAGCATAATCTGGGGATAATATGATGGCAGGAAATACAGAATTAGTAATTTTAACTATAAATGTGAATGGGATGAACTCTCCCATCAAATGGAGATGGATAGCAGACTGGATCAAAAGTCAGAACCCTAAAATATCTTACTTAGAGGAAACACACTTAAAGCAGGGAGATACATACATAGTAAAGGTAAAAGGTTGGAGCAGAATCTATTATGCTTCAGGTAAAGCCAAAAAAGCAGGGGTAGCAATCCTTATCTCAGATCAAGCAAAAGCAGAAATTGATCTAATTAAAAGAGATAAAGAAGGAAACTATATCCTGCTAAGAGGTAGCATAAACAATGAAGCCATATCAATACTAAATATATATAAACCAAGTGCTATGTCATCTAACTTTCTAAAGGAAAAGTTAAGAGAGTTGCAAGAAGAAATAGAGAGTAAAACTATAATAGTGGGAGATCTCAACCTTGCACTCTCAGCTTTAGACAAATCAAACCACAAAACAAATAAGAAATAAATTTAAAAAGTAAATAGAACATTAGAAAAACTAGGTATGATAGACCTTTGGAGAAAACTGAATGGTGATAGGTGATAGAAAGGAATATACTTTCTTCTCAGCAGTTCATGGAACCTATACAAAAATAGACCATATATTAGGACATAAAGATCTCAAAATTAAATACAGGAAGGTAGAAATAATCAATGCCTTCTTCTCAGATCACAATGCAATATCAACTACATTCAGTAAAAAGTTAGGGATAAATAGACCAAAAAGTAATTGGAAACTGAATAATATCATCTTAAAGAATGACTGGTTGAAACAGCAAATTATAGAAACAATTAATAATTTCACCCAAGATAATGACAACAATGAGACATCATACCAAAATATGTGGGATGCAATTAAAGTGGTAATAAGGAGAAATTTTATATCTTTAGAGGCTTATTTGAACAAAATAGAGAAAGAGAATATTAACCAATTGGGCCTGCAACTTAAAAAGCTAAAAAAAGACCAAATTAAAACCCCCAACCAAAAATTAAACTTGAAATACAAAAATTAAAAGGAGAAATCAATAATATTGAAAGTAAAAAAAAAAAACAAAACTATTGAATTAATAGATAAAACCAAGAGTTGGTTTTATGAAAAAGCCAATAAAATAGAAAACCTTTGGTAAATCTGATCAGAAAAAGGAAAGAGGAAAATCAAATTATTAGTCTTGCGAATGAAAAGGGGGATCTTTCCACCAATGAAGAGGAAATTAGAAAAATAATAAGGAGTTACTTTGCCCAACTTTATGCCAATAAATTTGATAACTTAATTGAAATGGATGACTTCCTCCAAAAATATAGGCTTCCTAGATTAACAGGGGAGGAGATAAATTGCTTAAATAGTCCCATTTCAGAAAAATAAATAGAACAAACTATTAATCAACTCCCCAGGAAAAAATTCCCAGGACCAGATGGTTGTACATGTGAATTCTACCAAACATTTAAAGAACAATTAGCCCCAATGCTATATAAACTATTTGAAAAAATAGGGAATGAAGGAGTCCTACCAAACTCCTTTTATGACACAGACATGGTACTGATACCTAAACCAGGTAGATGGAAAACTGAGAAAGAAAATTATAGACCAATTTCCTTAATGAATATTGATGCTAAAATCTTAAATAAGATATTAGCAAAAACACTTTAGAAAATCATCCCCAGGATAATACACTATGATCAAGTAGGATTTATACCAGGAATGCAGGGCTTGTTTAATATTAGGAAAACTATTAGTATAATTGACCATATTAATAATCAAATTAATAAAAAACATATGATCATCTCAATAGATGCAGAAAAAGCATTTGATAAAATCCAACATCCAATCCTACTAAAAATGCTTGAGAGTATAGGAATAAATGTATTATTCCTTAGAATAATCAGGAGCATATATTTACGACCATCAGTAAGCATAATATGCAATGGAGATAAACTGGAACCTTTCCCAGTATGATCAGGAGTGAAACAAGGTTTCCCACTATCAACATTACTATTCCATATTGTATTAGAAATGTTAGCCTCAGCAATAAGAATCCAGAAAGAGGTTAAAGGAATAAGAATAGGTAATGAGGAAATCAAACTGTCACTCTTTGCAGATGATATGATGGTATACTTAGAAAACCCAAAAGATTCTAATAAAAAGTTATTAGAAATAATTCACAACTTTAGCAAAGTTGCTGGATACAAAATAAATCCACATAAATCCTCAGCATTTTTATACATCATCAACAAAATGCAACAGCAAGAGATACAAAGAGAAATTCCATTCCAGAAAAATGTTGAGAGTATAAAGTATTTGGGAATCCATCTACCAAAGAAAAGTCAGGAATTATATGAGCAAAATTACAAGGCACTTGCCACAAAAATAAAGTCAGATTTTCCAGTGCTCGTGGATAGGCTGAGTGAATATAATAAAGATGACAATACTCCCCAAACTAATCTATTTATTTAGTGCTATACCAATCAGACTCCCAAGAAACTATTTTATTGACCTAGAAAAAAATAACAAAAAAGTTCATATGGAAGAATAAAAGGTCGAGAATTTCAAGGGAATTAATGAAACAAAAGTCAGATGAAGGTGGCCTAGGTATACCTGATCTAAAGCTATATTATATAGCAGCAGTCACCAAAACTATTTGGTATTGGTTAAGAAATAGATCAGTTGATCAGTGGAACAGATTGGGTACAAAGGACAAAAAAGGGTACAACTATAGCAATCTATTGTTTGATAAACCCAAAGATACCAACATTACGGATAAAAAAAATCATTATTTGAAAAAAACTATAAGGAAAACTAGAAATTAGTATGCCAGAAATTAGACATGGATCCACATTGAACACCATATACCATGATAAGATCAAAATGGGTCCATGATTTAGGCATAAAGAATGAGATCATAAATAGATAAGAGGAACAGAGGATAGTCTACCTCTCAGACCTGTGGAGGAGGAAGGAATTTATAATTAGAGAAGAACTAGAAATCATTACCGATCACAAAATAGAAGGTTTTGATTACATCAAACTAAAATTTTTCTGTACCAACAATACTAATTCAAACAAGATTAGAAGGGAAGTAACAAATTGGGAAAATATTTTTAAAGTTAAAGGTTCTGACAAAGGTCTCATTTCCAAAATATATATAGAATTGATCCTAATTTATAAGAAATCAAGCCATTCTCCAATTGATAAATGGTCAAAGGATATGAACAGACAATTCTCAGATAATGAAATTGAAACTATATCCACTCATATGAAAGTGTTCCAAATCACTACTGATCAGAGAAATGCAAATTAGGACAACTCTGAGATACCACTACACACCTGTCAGATTGGCTAAGATGACAGGAATAAATAATGATGAATGTTGGAGGGGATGTGGGAAAACTGGGACACTAATACATTGTTGGTCGAGTTGTGAAAGTAGCCGACCATTTTGGAGAGCAATCTGGAACTATGCCCAAAAAGTTATCAAACTTTGCATACCCTTTGATCCAGCAGTGCTACTACTGGGCTTATATCCCAAAGAAATACTAAAGAAGGGAAAGAGACCTGTGTTTGCCCAAATGTTTATAGCAGCTCTTTTCGTAGTGGCTAGAAACTGGAAGATGAATGAATGTCCATCAATTGGAGAATGGTTGGGTAAATTATGGTATATGAAGGCTATGGAATATTATTGCTCTCTAAGAAATGACCAGCAGTATGAATTCAGAAAGGCTTGGGGAGACTTGCATGAACTGATGCTGAATGAAATGAGCAGAACCAGAGGATCACTATACACTTCAACAACAATACTGTATGAAGATGTATTCTGATGGAAGTGGATATCTTCAACTTAAAGAAGATCCAACTCACTTCCAGCTGATCAATGATGGATAGAAACTACTACACCCAGAGAAGGAACAGTGGGAATTGAATGTAAAATATTAACACTACTGTCTATCTACCCAGGTTACTTATACCTTCAGAAACCAATGCTTAACATGCAACAAGAAAATTGGATTTTCACACATGTATTGTATCTAGGTTATACTGTACCACATGTAAAATATATGAGATTGCCTGTCATTGAGGGGAGGAAGTAGAGGTAGCAAGGGGAAAATCTGAAAAAATGAATACAAGGGATAATGTTATAAAAAAATTATTCATGCAGACCTTTATCCCATCAAACATTAAGAGGGAATAAGTATAGCCAAAGGTCTAAGATATAAGACCTTTATCCTATTAAACATTAAGAGGGAATGGTTATAACCTGAGGCACAGTAACTGAACTGGACAATTAGGGAAACTGGGTCAGAACATTAAAAGAGAACTGTGGCACAACATTCCACACTCTCTCTCTTCTAACTATTCAAATCTTTAAATTGACTTCCTCTATGTCTTAGAACCATAATTTTGACCAACCTTATGTGAAGTAAATAGACCAAATAAAAACCAAAATAAAGCTAGAACAATGCAAGGATTTATGGCAAGGACAAATTTCTCCCTGATAACCCCAGAGTCAATCAACCAACAATATACAAAGCTCATTGCAATCATGTCAGGTCCTCTGCAGTTGAGGAGTATATGGAGAATTCATTGTGAGTTAGATCTGTGGTCATTTGTGCATTTGACTCAGATTTTGCTTACAGAGCAGCAGGGTTCAAGACAGTTGTGCTGACCATTCAGAGGGGTAATCCACTCCAGGGTAGAAGAGTGAGGCTTGAAGTAGCTCCACCTGTCCCTTCCCAGAAGAACAGAAAGGGATGCAGAAAGGATCAGATTTCTGAGCAGATTATGCAGTTAGACCAAGGCAGACAAACCCCAAAGTTTTAGAGGCCTGATACCAAACTGCAAGGTCCTTTTAAGTATGCTGAGATACTAATAAAGGACCTGGGCTAACAGGAGTGGAGAAACAGATCAGAGAGACTGCCTGTCCCAAGACAGGTATCTGATTTCTGGATTTTTCTGCAAAATAACCCCCAAAACTGAACCTTCCAGGCCAATTCAACAGAATAAGGGGTTCCAATGTTAAAGCATAACCAGCAAATCAGTCCAGTAAATTTAAGCAAGAAGTAAAGGACTGTTTAAAGGACTTCCAATTAAATCTGAACTACTAAGATAAGGGTTAGGGGCAGAAGTGCCTAAGAAAATATATCAGTTTCCCCAATTTCCTATGTCTTCCTCCCTTTTTTTCTTACAGAAAGTTATTATCACATAACTATTCCACATATAAATCCCAAGAGTGAATCAAAATTCCTATACAGATACATAACATACTAAAAATCCCTCAAATATAACAGCAATAGTTACACAAGTTTAACAATTTCCATCCCAAGTCTTAAACACAGTAATTAAGTTAAAAAACAATAATTCAACCACTTTCCCATTCCCCCATATCAGTCCAAATTATATCAGGAGCAGCATGGATTGTTTTCTCAAAACTACTTCCTGCTGAAGCTGGGCAGTGATGCTCAGTCCAGGGAAAGGGATAGGTGTAGTGTGGCGTGCTGATAATCAAAGCTTGATCTAGGTCCAAGAAGCAAGTCAATAAATTTATAATTTGACCAAATTCTCCTGTGGCCAAAATGGGAGGTGTCTACCATCAGGCTGTTGTGGCTGAAAAGTGCTCTCTTTCCCATAGGCTCTAGAAAAAAAAAAAAAAAATCCAGGGGGGGCCCAGCCTCTCTAGGCCAAGAATTCAGATGGCAGCCACTCTAAGGCCCAAGGCAGAGGCTAGAAAGTCTCTTATCTCTAATCCTGCTCATTTTCTCACATCTCCCTGGGGAGCTCCAAAATGTAATGCCAGAGAAACTGAGCAAGATAGAGATTAGAGAACAATTTAATACAGAATTTATTAAATGGAGAGATTTACTAGGACCAAATGGATCCATGGTTGGTCCCAGGATTGAACGAGACTATCATCTCAAAGAATCTAGCCAAAAGGTCAGTATTTTCAAGGGAATTAATGAAAAACAATTGCCAAAGAAGGTGGTCTAGCTGTGCCAGACATAGGGATATTACAAAGCAGTTGTCATTAAAACTATTAGGGACTAAGAAATAGAGTAGTCAGTCAGTGGAATAAGTTAGGTTCACAAGACAAAATAATCAATGACTATAGTAATACAATATTTAAAAGCTCAAAGACCCCAACTTTGGGGATAAGAAATTATTTGACAAAAACTGCTGGAAACCTGCATTTAAGAAATAACATTTTGATAGGAATAACCATTTTCAAATGGATTAAGATAAAAATGTTCATATTCACTTTTTAAGTCATCTTTGTCAGTTCTAGTTATATTGGTCAAAAACAAAGGAAATCACTAATGGGTGTGTGTACCTTACTGGTAGAAAGATTTTGGACTTGGAATGCAGAATGAAACATATCTTTTCCTTTTTTCCTAACATCATCATGTTGGGAGGTGTATGTATGGCATTGTTCATTTGTTACAAAGGAGGGTTTGTGGATGTAAAAGTGGAGTAAGTGAGTAGTAAAATAATGAAAAAAAAAAGAAAAATAAAGAGCTGCAGTAGAATATTTTACAGGTACATAGGACAAAATCTAGAAGTGCAGGAGACCCAAACAGGATAATATTGTTAACACCATGTTAAATTTAATGCACACTTTAAAAAAGTAAAGTATATATAATAGAAGTCCCATATTTCCCTTGCAATCACCTTTTCCCCCTGCCTGATTTGTATACTAAGATGTTTTGCTTATTTAGGATTTTTTATTTATATGTGATTAAAAAAAAAAAAAAGAGATTGGACAAAGGAGAGACTGAAAGCAGGAACACCAATTTATAGGCTATTGAAACTGTGTAATAAGTATAATAACAGTGGCCATAAGAAACTGGAAACTGGGTGGATGCCCATCAATTAGAGAATGGATGAATAAATTATGGTATATGAATGTTATGAATATTATTTTTCTATAAGAAATGACCAGCAGGATGATTTCAGAAAGACTTGAAGAGACTTACATAAACTGGTGCTAAGTGAAATGAGTAGAACTAGGAGAACATTATACATGGCAACAAAAAGACTATACAATGATGAATTCTGATGGACATGGCTCTCTTCAATAATGAGATGATTCAAACCAGTTCCAACTGTTCAGTGATGAAGAGAGCCATTTACACCCAGAGAGAGAACCATAGGAATTGAGTGTGGACCACAACATAACATTCTCACTCTCTCTGTTGTTGTTTGCCTGCATTTTGTTTTCTTTCACAGTTTTTTTTCCTTCCTTCTTTATCTGATTTTTCTTGTGCAGTAAGATAACTGTATAAATATGTATGCATAGATTGGATTTAACATCTATTTTAACATATTTAACATGTATTGGACTACCTGCCATCTAGAGGAGGGGGTGAGGAAAGGAGGGGAGAATTTGCTACAGAAGGTTTTGAAAGGGTCAGTGTTGAAAAAATTACCTAGACATATGTTTTGTAAATAAAAAGCTTTAATAAAAAAATAATAAAATCCAAACCTAAAAAAACAAAAAAAAAAGATTTGTGGCTATATGAATGGAGAAAAGGACATATATTAAATATTGACTCAATAACTTTCAACACAGAAAGCGAGGGAGAATAAAGAGTAGTCATAGATGAATTATTTTCTTCAGTAAGAAAAAAATTGTCAAGTTTCAATAGTAAAGCATTCTAAAATAGAGAAATATATCTGACTTAGAGCAAACTTTAAAAATACACAGTATTGGTGGTCTTTTAACATGCTGATTCATAATAGCAAGCTTACCATGAATCCATGACATCATGTTGGAAAACAAAAATTACTAACATAATCTTAACATTAATATAAATATAATGTAGAAAGCAAAGAAGGTTTATAATTCCACCATTTTTCTGTCACAGATGGAGAATAATTTCCAGTTCTGAGCACATTTCATATTTTAAGAAAGATAATAATTTGGAGATTTGATGATTAGGGAATCAAAATTATGTGATATAAATGCTGATTGAATGAATGAGGTATATTTAAACTGAAAAGGATAAGAATCAGTGAAATACAATAGTTGTCTTCGAAGTTGTGAAGGACTGCTTAGCTTTAGAAAATTGAAGTAGGACAACTGAGAGGAAGATCCAAAGAGGAAGATATAAGCTCAATATGAAAAAAAAGCTATCAAACAAAAAGAAATGTCTAAAAGTATAATGAGATTCTCTAGGAAATATGAGAAATCCCCTTTTTTTCCCCCTGGAAATTTTTAAGCAGAGCTTAGATATCTCTATCAGAATAGAAGATATAGGAATTACTGATTTTTGTTTAGAATTGAAATTTATGCTATGATTTGAAAGAATCATACCCAAGTAACAGTTACCAGCAAATTCTTTGGATTTATGTTTTTACTATTTTTGTCAAATAAAATAATTTGTCTAAAATGATGTTTCTTTCTTTTACTAAAGCCTTTACTGTGCCTAAATGAAAGGTTCTAAGTTCGAATATTGAGAGTATATCTGAATTATATTGTCCTACTTGAGCCTTCTTAAAGGAAAGACATCCACTGTGGATGGCATATGAAAAGAATGCTGCAGTAGGAGTTATGATACATTCAGATATTTATTAGGTATGTGACCCTGGTCATGTCACTTAATCATCCTAAATATAAATTTTATCATCTGTAAAACAGATATAATGCTACTTATCTTACAAGGTTGTTTGTAAAGTGCTTTGTAAATCTTAAAACACTAAACAGGACAATCAAGAACATATCAAATTAGGCAGAGCCAAGATGGCAGAGGAGGCACACATGACATTCTGAGCTCCTCTCATACCCTCACTACCAATTTTTAAAATCACCTCAAAAATTGCACTAGACTGATAAGGTTCATGGAGATTGGAAGTACAACAACTCATCAGCTGAAGATAGAATATTGCCAGAAAAGGTTTGTCCTGAGTGGCGGGAACAGACTGGTGCAGGAAGAGATATAAGCAGGAGCAGGGTGGGGCTGTGTACTTGGAAGGTTTACATAGGGCTCTCTCTCCAATAGCCTGACTGCTTTGCTTTGGTTGCAGAGAAGCAAAGCAGTAAGGCTATTGCAGAGAGCTCTCAATATCAAGGTGCCACAATAAGGGTCACTCAAGATCTGACTGCCTCTACATTAAGGGATCAAAGGACCTGGAATCTGATATTCTGAAAGGCAAAAGAACTTGGAATGCAGCCAAGAATAAATATTTAATGAAATAGATAAATTCCATTTGTTTCTCAGGAAAAATCCTGATCTAAACAAGAAATTTGATCTCCAACGATGGGACTCAAGAGAAGCAGAAAAAGGTAAAAGGAACTCTTAAGAAGTGTATTTTTGTTGCAGATATACATTAAGATCACAAGTATAATTTGATTTTACTGATGTAACATAAAAAAGGGGAAGTAGAAATGAAAAGGGGATAGTGTCAAAAAAAGGGAAAAGGGGAAATAAAAAAAGGGAAACAAAGAGGCAAAGAAAAGCTATCATCTGAAGGAAATGAGAGAAGGGGAGGAATATTGTACGAATCATACTCTCATCAGAATTGGCTCAAAGAGAAAATTATTGACATATTTGTTTTACAAAGAATTCTCTCTTCATTAAAAAGAGGGAGAAGAAAAGGGAAAAGGAAAAGAGTAATAAGGGAAGGGTACAAGAAAGGGAAAGAAATTTAAAGGGAGGAGAAAGGTATTCTAAAGAGGGAGAGCTGTGTGACGCAAGTTGGGCCCATAAGTTTAATACTAGGGAAGGGGTTCAGGTGGGGCAAGGGGAAAAAGCATAATCTGGGGATAATATGATGGCAGGAAATACAGAATTAATAATTTTAGCTGTAAATGTGAATGGGATTAACTCTCCCATTAAGTGGAGGCAGATAGCACTCTGGATCAAAAGTCAGAACCCTACAATATGTTGTTTACAGGAAACACATTTAAAGCAGGGAGATACATACAGAGTAAAGGTAAAAGTGTGGAACAGAATCTATTATGCTTCAAGTGAAGTCATAAAAGCAAGGATAGCTATCCTAATCTCAAATCAAGCAAAAGCAAAAATTGATCAAAACAAAAGAGATAAAGAAGGAAACTATATCTTGCTAAAGGGTAGCATAGACAATGAAGTAATATCAATACTAAATATATATGCACCAAGTGGTATAGCATCTAACTTCCTAAAGGAGAGGTTAAGAGAGTTGTAAGAAGAAATAGAGAACACAACTATGATAGCGGGAGAGCTCAACTCTGCACTCTCAGAATTAGATAAATCAAACCACAAAAAAATTAAGAAAGAAATTAAAGAGGTAAACAGAATATTAGGAAAATTAAGTATGATAGATCTTTGGAGAAAACTGAATGGTGAAACAAAGTAATATACTTTCTTCTCAGCAGTTCAAAATATACAAAAATTGACCACATATTAGGACATAAAGATCTCAAAATTAAATGCAGGAAGGTAGAAATAGTAACTGTTTTTTTTTTTTTTTTTTCAGATCACAATGTAATAAAAACTACATTCAAAAAAAGTTAGGGATAAATAGACCAAAATGTAATTGGAAACTAAATAATCTCATCTTAAAGAATGATTGGGTGAAACCGAAAATTATAGACACAATAATTTCACTCAAGATAATGACAACGATGAATCATCATACCAAAATTTGTGGGATGCAGCTAAAGTGGTAATAAGGGGAAATTTTATATCTTTAGAGGCTTATCTGAATTAAGCAGAGAAAGAGAAGATCAGTGAACTGGGCTTGAAACTTAAAAAGGTAGAAAAAAAACAAATTAAAAACCCCCAATCAAAATTCTAAAATTAAAAAGATAAATTAATAATATTGAAAGTAAAAAAAAAAATAAAAACTATTTAACTAACAAATAAAACTAAGAGTTGATTTTATGAAAAAAAAAACAATAAAATAGATAAACCTTTGGTAAATCTGATTAGAAAAAGGAAAGAGGAAAATCAAATTATTAGTCTTTAAAATGAAAAGGGGGAACTTTCCACCAATGAAAAGGAAATTAGAGAAATAATGAGTTACCTTGCTCAACTTTATGCCAATAAATTTGATAACCTAAGTGAAATGGATGACTGCCTCCAAAAATATAGGCTTTCCAGATTAACAGAAGAGAAAGTAAATTGCTTAAATAGTCCCATTTCAGAAAAAAGAAATAGAACAAGCTATTAATCAACTCACTAAAAAAAATCTCCAGCACCAAGATGGATTTACATGTGAATTCTACCAAACATTCAAAGAATAATTAGCTCCAATGCTATAAAAAGTATTTGAAAAAATATGGAATGAAAGAGTCCTACCTAATTCCTTTTATGGTACTGATACCCAAATCAGGTAGGTTGAAAATGGAGAAAGAAAACTATACACCAATCTCCTAATGAATATTGATGCTAAAATCTTAAATAAGATATTAGCAAAAAGACTACAGAAAATCATCCCCAGGATAATACATCATGATCAAGTAAGATTTATACTAGGAATGCAGGGCTGGTTCAATATTAGGAAAACTATCAGTATAATTGGTCATATTAATAACCAAATTAACAAAACCCATATGATCATCTGAATAGATGCAGAAAAAGCATTTGATAAAATGCAACATCCATTCCTATTAAAAACATTTGAGAGTATAGAAATAAATGGACTTTTTCTTAAAATACTCACTAGCATCTATTTAAAAACATCAGTAAGCATCATATGTAATGGGGATAAACTGCAATCGTTCCCAATAAGATTAGGATTGAAACAAGGTTGCCCACTATCACCATTACTATTTAATATTGTATTAGACATCCTAGCTTTGGCAATTAGAGTGAAGAAAGAGATTAAAGGAATTAGAGTAGGTAATGAGGAAACCAAATTATCACTCTGTGCTGATGATATGATGCTATACTTGGAGAACCCAAAAGATTCTGTTAAAGAGCTATTAGAAATAATCGACACCTTTAGCAAAGTTGCAGGATACAAAATAAACCCACATAAATCATCAGCATTCTTATATGTCACTAACAAAATCCAACAAGTAGAGTTACAAAGAGAAATTCCATTTAAAGTAACTATGAATAGTATAAAATATTTAGGAATTTATCTACCAAGGCAAAATCAGAAACTATATAAGCAAAACTACAAAACACTTTCCATACAAATTAAGTCTGATCAAACCAATTGGAAAGATATTAAATGCTCTTGAATAGGGTGAGCAAATATAATGAAGATGACAATACTACCTAAACTAATCTATTAATTTAGTGCTATACCAATCAGACTCCCAAAAAACTATTTTAATGACCTAGAAAAAATAACACCAAAGATCATATGGAAAAACAAAAGGTCAAGAATTTCAAGGGGATTAATGAAAAAAAAAATCAAATGAAGGTGGCCTAGCTGTACCAGATCTAAAATTATATTATAAAGCAGCGGTTACCAAAACCATTTGGTATTGGCTAAGAAATAGGCTAGTTGATCAGTGGAATGGTTAGGTCCAAAGGACAAAATAATCAATAACTTTAATAATCTAGTGTTTCAGAAACCCAAAGACTTCAGCCTTTGGGACAAGAACTCAATGTCTGACAAAAATTGCTGGTAAAATTATAAATTAATATAGCGAAACTAGGCATTGACCCACATTTAACATTGTACACCAAGATCAGATCAAAATGGGTTCATGACCTAGGAATAAAGAATAAGATTATAAATAAATTAGAGTAACATAGGATAGTTTACCTCTCAGACCTGTGGAAGAGGAATGAATTTATGTCTAAAGAAGAATTAGAGATCATTATTAATCACAAAGTAGAGAACTTTGATTATATCAAATTGAAAAGTTTTTGTACAAACAAAACTAATGCAGATAAGATTAGAAGGGGAATGATAAACTGGGAAAACATTTTTACAGTCAAAGGTTAAGATAAAGGCCTCATTTCCAAAATATATGGAGAATTGTCTTAATATATAAGAAATCAAGCCATTCTCCAATTGATAAATGGTCAAAGGATATGAACAGACAATTCTCAGATGAAGAAATTGAAACTATTTCTAGCCATATGAAAAGTTGCTCCAAGTCGTTATTAATCATAGAAATGCAAATTAAGACAACTCTGAGATACCACTACACACCTGTCAGATTGGCTAGAATGACAGGGAAAGATAATGCAGTATGTTGGAGGGGATGTGGGAAAAGTGGGACATTGATACATTGTTGGTGGAATTGTGAATACATCTAGCCATTCTGGAGAGCAATTTATAAGAACGCTTAAAATGTTGTTAAACTGTGCTGTGTTCCTACTGGGCTCATATTCCAAAGAGATCCTAAAGAAGGGAAAGAGACCTGTATGTGAAAGAATGTTTGTGGCAGCCCTTTTTGTAGTGGCCAGAAACTGGAAACTGAGTGCATGGCCATCAGTTGGAGAATGGCTGAATAAATTGTGGTATGTGCATGTTAGGGAATATTATTGTTCTGTAAGAAATGACCAACAGGATGATTTCAGAAAGGCCTGGAGAGGCTTACATGAATTGATGCTGAGTGAAATGAGCAGGACCAAGAGATCATTATATACTTCAATAACAATACTACATAATGATCAATTCTGATGGATGTGACCATCTTCAACAATGAGATGAACCAAATCAATTCCAATAGAGCAGTAATGAACTGAACCAGCTACACCCAGTGAAAGAATTCTAGGAGATGACTATGAACCACTACATAGAATTCCCAATTTCTCTATTTTTGTCTGCCTGCATTTTTTTATGTCTTCTACAGGCTAAATGTACACTATTTCAAAGTCTGATTTTTTTTGTACAGCAAAACAACTGTTTGGACATGTATGCATATACTGTATTTAATTTATACTTTAACATTTTTAACATGTATTGGTCAACCTGCCATTGCAGGGGGCAGGGAGAAGGAGGGGAAAAATGAGAACAAAAGGTTTGGCAATTGTCAATGCTGTAATATTACCCATGCTTATATCTGGTAAATAAAAACTATTAAAAATACCTTACTCTAAATTTGAAAAAAAAATATATATCAAATTATAACTGAAAATGGAAAGAACACTATTGATTTAAGATAATAAATGGTGATTCCTCATAAAAAGTTACAAACCTTGAATTAAATCTATCAAGGCTTGAGCTCATCATCCTTCATCCAAATCCTTGTGTTTATTATGTATTCACCTAATCTTACAATAAAATCATAATTTATTGATTTTATTATAGCCAGCATCTATTGGTGGTCATGAATATAATAGTAACACTTATATAATTTAAGAATCATTTATTGAGCAATTATAAATGAAATATTGGTACACATGTTTATATATTCTCTCTCTCTCTCTCTCTCTATATATATATATAACTGCATATACATGCATTATATGTATATGTGCATGATTCTTAGCATAGCATTGGTAAGTTATATCATTTTTACTCAAAAGAGATCATAATATGTTCATTTGCACAATCTGACATTTGAGCGATCTTGAAAAAAGTAAAAATTCATATTAGTGTTGTTTTGGTTGATAACTTGAGCAAATACTATTTGATAGTATTCCACTAAAACATATATATATATATATATATATATATATATATATATATATATATATATATATTATATTCATCATACTTAAATAAGCTTCCATGTATTATTTTTTAAATTATTTTTATAGAATAGCAAATTATTTGCAATTCTCTATTTCAAGAATTAATAACTCAAACTAAGTGAGGTATATGGGTAATTTCATTTGAATAGTCTTTAATTTGTCTGTGTTCCTAAAACCCAGAAAGTGGCATCCATTTGTTGTATTGATTGAAGAACTCTGGTTCATGAATAATTCTGGCTAAATGTTTACATGTGAGGAATCACTGATATACATTATTGAAGGATTTATTTAGTATTTGTTGTAATTATAAATTTAAAAAATACTTCTTGAGAAAATGTTAAGATAGTAACTGCTTATTTTTGCCATCTGGAACGGTTTCAGGAGTATAGCTCATGATGCTTTTGAATGTAAGACCAATACTTTCTATATTTTACAACGTTATTTGCTTTTTATTTAATATATGTTCTGTTGTGATTTGTGAGCTACTTGCCAATGGCTGCTTGAGGTCTAACTCAGATCTCTAGAGTTGATCTCTTCATGTGAGAAGATGATGAGGATGATGATACAAGGAGACTGAGAGGCAGTTAGATTGTCTGACCTCTTTCCTCTTCCCTCTGGCCTCCAATTTATTTTGTTCCCAATCCACAAGGATTATCTGCATTACTAAAGGCTGCTTTGCAACTCCATCAAGTATTATAATTCACAGCTATGGAGGCTCTCAGAGAATTGACCTGCTACCTTCACTTAGGCATGGTCCTTAACATCTTCAACAAAGTTTTTCACACAAATAGTTTGTAAATTGGGAAGGAGATTAAAGAGGATAACATTTTAACTTTAAGATTTTGCAAAGTACTTTCCTCCCATCAATTTGGTGACAGAGAAGTGCAGATATCATATTATTATATTGTTTATAAGATCCCCTCATAATTACTTGCACAGAGAAAGTGGAACCAGTTATCAATTTCTGTCTACATGGGGGTCAAAGAAGTATCCATACAAGATCATACAAAAATCATGAATCAGGATGAAGCAGTATTTGAGTTTATATTGGTTTGTGCCCTTTAAGGACAAAGATGATTGTGAGAAGAATGAGGATAGAAGCCAATAATAAGAGAATATTGGAACCAAAAAAAGCAAACATTCAGGCTATTCACCCTGTGTTGACCAGCTGGTGTTATTTGATTATTTGTTTGTGTCTCTTTTTCCTCTGTCTCTGTCTTTCTGCCTCGGTCTTTCTTTCTCTGTCTGTCTGTCTTTCTTCCTGTCTCCTTCTTTCTCTGGCTCTGTCACTTTTTTTGTCTGTTTCTGTCATCTATCTATCTCTATCTTTTTATTTCTCTCTGTCTCTGCCTATCTGTCTCTCTTTCTTCCTCTTGGTGTTCTACAATCAGAGTCCTTACCTCAGCACAAAAGGTGAAAAACATTGTGCTACATTTTTTATCAAGAGTCTGATACTCACCTAATGACCACAACCTTTATATATAATCAATCTGTATATGCTACTCTTAAAAAAAAATTCCAATATGTTGTTTTGAATTAATTTTTATAATAGTTTGGTTTTATTTTCTTACTGAAATGCCATGTTTGCAGATTGGGGTTGTGCCTTATGTCAGAAGACAAAGAAATCCCAGGGACTGGGTTTTTTTAGAGAAGGGGAGAACAGCCAGTGAGTGACTCAGAGCTAAGAGAGAGAATATAAGAGTATGACTTGAATGGAGATGAGGCTTATGCCCTGCCCCTTGTAAGCATTGTAAATTATATGACATAGATATATTTGGCAGAGCATTCATAATTTGAATGTCTGGTAGATGAGGACTGGTTTTGCAGATGTGTGTGATAGAATCATAAATTTAGGATTGGAAGACAACCCAAAAGTCATTCAATGAGATAATGTGTAAAGTGATTTGCAAAACAAAATTATAAAAACATTAGCTAACAATGTTATTTTCAGCACTGAGACAATTTTTTGTATGAGAAAAAAAAAAAGAAACAAACAAACAAACAAACAACAACAACAACAACAAAAAACCCAACAAAACAAAAACAAAACCTGAGTTCTAGTGATCTATTTTAGGTCACTCAGCTGAATAGCAAAGGGAGTTTGAAAGCAATATAATACATTTATGTTTGCGTTAGGTCATTTCTTCATAACCCATTTGGGGTTTCTTGGTAAAGATACTGGATTTGTTTGCCAATTTTTTTCCAGTTCATTTTACAGATAAGGAATTGAAACAAGCAGAGTTAAATGTCTTGCCTAGGATCACACAGCTAGAAATTGTCATAGGTCAGATTGAATTCAGGAAGATAAGTCTTCCTAACTCCAGACCTGGCACTGAATCATACTATCTAGCTGCCCTATATCACATTTATATTCCTATAACTAAATAATAAAAATAAACTAAATAAAAAAATAAATAAAAATAACTAAATAATCCACAAAACTTAGCTTTCAAAATAAGATGCAACTAGATTTCTTAATGGTTAGAATAGCAGATGTGGAGTCAAAAAGATGAGTTCTAAGGTGGCCTCAGCTATGTCTTAACTCTGTAACCCTGGGCATGCACTTACGCTCAGTTTGCTTTAATTCACTGGAGAAGGAAATGCCAAGCTGCTCCAGTATCTTCCCTAAGAAACCCCATGGACAATATGGTCTATCAGGTCACAGATTCAAACATGAATAACAACAGTTTTGTTTGTTTGTTTGTTTGTTTTTAATGTGCCCTAGTACATAAGCTTTATTAATTATTTTTTAAATTAAATAAAAAAAAAAATTAAAGTCTGCTTTCCTTAGAGCAGGATTGTGAAATTCAGGTCTCTCAGGAGTGTAGCTGAACCTTATTAAGATGTATTTGGGGAATGTTTAAAAAATAAATAAAATAAAATATAACATAGATAAGGTTAATTTATAGTTTTCTAAGTCATGGAACTACTTGCAGAGATCCATTTCTATTTGAGTTTCCTAAAGGGGAAAAAATAAATAAATTTCAGGGGAAGATTCCAATCTGCAGAGAGATTGTAAATGATCAAGAGAATGACACAACCCTGGAACAGAAAACACCTGGGTCAGCATTTTGGAAAGCTGGTGAAAGGAAACTTGCTGGGTTTCCGGGACAGAAAAGTTATACAATTGCCCATATCTGTAAAGATAAATTCTCCAAGCTTGTCTAGGATGTGGAGAGATGATCTCTCTCATTAGCAGTATTTAGTCATTTGGGGGAAAATAAGTCTGGAGTTCTAAGATTGTGGTCAGAAAATTCATGTTTGTGTGGATTGAGCCTGTCTAGGAAGAGTTAATCAAGACTAGGATGGAGATGTTAACTGCAATGAAGTGAAGCTTTGAAAGAGCAAGTTCTATGGTAAATGAATCTGTTCTGGTCAGCTCTGCATGGACAACTGAAGAGGAAGAGGATATTCAGGAGTCCTAGTATTAGTAGTCCTTCCTGTATGGATTTACAATGTTAGTAGTTGTGACAAAAAAATAAAATAAAATAAACAGATGAATAAATATATCAGCAAAAACAGCAACAAAAACCCTAATCAAATTCTGCATAACCTTTGAATGACACATTTGTGAATAATCTGTACTCTCCAACAGAGATATTGATCCAGAAGAGCTGTTGTTTTTGTTGTGCGGTCACTTCAGTCATATCCAATTCCTGATTTCATTTGTGTATTTATTTGCAAAAGATAGTTGGTTGGTTTGCTACTGCCTTCTCCAGCTCATTTCACAGATGTGGATCTGACATAAACAGGGTTAAATAACTTAACAAAGATCATGCAGCTAGTAGTGTCTAGTCACTTTATCCACTATGCCACCTAGTTAACTTCACTAAAGAAAGCAGTGTCTTCAAATGAATCTATACCATTTGCCTGTGGGTTTTGAACTTCAAAGTGGAGCACACATGTGTAAAATTGATCCATTGTCCTATAAGAAAAAAAAAATAAATGAAATTTTGATTTGTATAATTTTTAAAAGAGAAAGTAATCAATTGGTTGAGATATTTATTATATGAATTGACACTGGAACTTTCATTCCATCTGTATGTCAGGTGGTAGATGTCATTTATAGTACTCAATATATCCTGGGAGAACATTTGTTCCTTAGATTTCATCATATTGTTTTTTACACAAGCCTAATTTAATTTAACTTGATAAGTTGCTAAGAACTAATTTTAAACAAACTAATCTCCCAAAACAGATAAGTGCATTAAAAAAAAAAAAAAAAAAAAAAAAAAAACTCAAAAAGCGCAGATTGAAGACAATGCTAATAATATAACTGAAATGGAATAATGAAAAAAAAAAAGCAGAGTTGCCATTTCTACCCGAATATGATCTCTTTGTTAGACATATGAGTTAAACAACAACAACAGCAATATCATCATCATCAACAATTTCATTTGATCCAACATGGAGTTAGTCTACAAAAATTCAATGATGAACCAGATCCTAAATATGTATGTATATATGTATATGTTTAGCTATATGTAGATACTATGCCTTGAAATATTACCTAACAATAGTATAAAGACATGAATTAAAACCATTTAAAATTTTGTTGTTGAAAATGATATGATACTTACAAAAACACATCTCTATATTTAAAAAATCTTGGAAACAAAATTTCCGAACATCTTAAAAATATTTTCCAAGTGAATAATTTCAAGAGAATTTAAATGCCATATGAAAAAGACAAAACTGAAATATTTTCCAATTACTTTCCAGGAACATCAAATTGATATAAGGGAAGATGAAATTTTAATAATCCAATTTCCACAAAAAAACTTTTATATAGTCAATGGATAGGATTGAATAATGAGTAGCCTTTTTTAGGAAATAGATACCATTGTATTTTACCATTTGCATATAAGTATTCTTGTGAACTAACTTTGCTAGATATAATAACAAAGCCTAGTACTGAAACAAATTGAAGAAACAAACTGTTAAATTGATATATCACAAAATATTAAATCAAGATTTTCAATAATAATAAGCTATATCCCATCACATTATTAATATTTTAATGTAAGCAAAACATTTTTGCACCACTAATAAATAGCATTTTATATCTATCTACCTAGTTACATACATATAAATCCTAAAATATCATAAATTTCATACTGATCCCTGCCTTTTTAATTTCTATTTTAAAGTATATATAATGTATTCATTCAGCAACATGTGTATATTATTTATACTGTCCTTTGTTTAATTGGTAGAAGGACCTTAAAGCATTTTTAAGACTCTTGGATCAGAACAGGAAATCTGGTTCTTGGTCAAAAAAACAGGTGTATTATCACTAGCATTCTATTTTTAAAAAAAACTTTTAAATATTCCCTCAGAGTAGTGAAAAAAGGAAATACAGAGGATCTCTTCTTAGCAAAACTACTCAGGTTTTGGATGAAAAGTAAATTATTTGAATCTAACCCTAAAGATATTATCAAAAAAGTGGACAGAGTTAAGAAAATTGGGACATGCATGGACCTTTGTCACCTCTTTTTTCTGATCAATAAGTCAATCTGACTATTGTTTTCTTCATCACTATTGACTCCTTGCTCAAGGATGGTGTTGAAATTGAAATAAAGTAGCTCATTGTTTTGTGGGCCCTTTCATCAATGTAGATATCAATCCATCTATGGTTTATTATTTTTTATGATTTTTATCTTGGTCTCCTCATAAATTCATATTTAAAAATTCTACCCAATTCTCTGAAGCTTCTCTTGGAATTTTTTTGATCTATTTTATTTCAGACTCATTTTTGTTAATATCATTTTTTCTAGTAGCTATATTTTATAACATATCCTTCATTCTCCCTTTTTCAGAGAATCATTCTTTATAATAAAGAATAAAAATAGAGAGGAAATCAATTCAGAAAATTTAACCAACATATAAAAAAGCCAAATATTATCTCAGTGTTCCACATCTATACTCCTTAATTTCTGTGAAAATTAGAAGGTAAGAGTACCTGCTTATATATATTTTTGGGGGGCTAAGCATGGTCAGTATTATTTCATAACATTGTTTCAATCAGTTTGTTATTACTGCTCTTTCCATTTACATTGTCTTTTTTAATACTATTTCTCTAGTTCTGTTTAATTCACATTGTATCAGTTCATGTGAGTCTTTCTCAGCTTCTCTATATTCATGGCATTCATCATTTCCCATAGTCTAGCAATATTCCATTATTTTCTATTAATATTCTAACATGAATCATATTTTCTTTCTTTCCAGTCAATAGATATTTATTGTAATTGGTATCCAGTTTAACATTTTATTGATACCAGAGAAGTTCTTCAATTTACCTCATTTTTGTTCAATATTTGAACTACTTCTTTTTGTGGTTCTTGATTTTTTCATATGATTTTTACATGAAAGGTAATACTAGTAAACACAAATTGCAGCTTATGAGTTTTGAACATTTTCTTATTTCTCTGGATGGGCATGCTGTGTTGTAATGAATTGAAATGAAGATAGACTATTTCACAATAATATACGTGGGTCCCAAATGAACAACTATTATGAGAAAGAGAATAACAATTTTTTTTGTAAATGATCCTTCTAGTATTTAGGAGACAATTATAAATTGTTATTGGGTAAGTAACCACATAAGATACCTTCCCCAAAGAAGTTGTTGCACCCTTCTTTCTAGCTAGAAGAATCAATCTCCTTATTACCTTTTCCTCCTACTATAAAGTGCTGTGTCACAAATTAGCTAAAGTCCTAGTGCTATTCAGATAGAATATGGTATGGAACTCCTAGGGAGCCAAACTTCTCTTCACTAATACAGTAGTAGCAGATTCAAGTGTATTTGAAGACATTTCTCAATCTGTATACTAATTTCTAATTTAGGAAGACAGATTTAAAGATTTAAAATTTTCATTTTCTCTAGAGCAAATGGAATGAGTGTTTACATTATTACACTCTAAGGGGTGATGTGAAAGGTGCAGAAGGGTTCACTTGTCTAAAGAAAAGAACATGGGCAAAGGAATAGAGTAGAATTGGAAATCAGGAAGTGCTAAGTTCAAACTGTCTTAGATTCTTACTAACTATGTGACCTTGGGCAAATTAATCTCTTTTATCATCAGTTTCCTCATCTATAAATGGACTTGATAATAGCAACTATTTCACAAAATTGTTGTGAAAGTCAAATGACATAAGAAACAAGATAGATAAATCACTTTGATAACCTTAAAGCACTAAATAGTCAGAGATTATTATTAATGAATTTTTGTTATGGTTGTTATTTCTATTTTTTCTCTTTAGTTTATTAGAACTGGAATTTGCACTATTAACTGCTTTGAGGTAGAGCATTGAAGGCCTTACATGTTAATTATGTTGCTTTGGGGGACTTTTCTACTTTTGTACAGCTTAGTATAACAGATTAGTCTTGCTGTAAAGAAAGTACTAAGGTTCCATTAAATAAGATGGGAAACTTGCAGTGGAAAAGAAAGCAGCATGAGAGGTTTAGATTACTGATTGAAGCTTTAGGTAGAACCCCATATAAGCAGAACATCAGTAGACTTAAAGCACTGGTTCCCTTGGAAATAATAGGAAGGAAAAAGTGAGCTGCTAGTACTATGACTCATTGATTAGGAGTATGAGGATATATATTAAAAAAAAAAAGAAGAATCATATATACATTGTAAAGTTTGAATGACACCTCTCCTAAAGGAAAAGTTTAAAAATATCCATTGTTACATTCTTTTTTTTTTTTTTTTTTTACTCTCAGTGGTTATCTACCTTGATCATTTCTAACCAATTCTGTGAGTACCATAAAGAAATATTCCACAATCCATTTTTTTAAATGTCTTTTCTTTTTAATTGTGATCTCAGCTTTGGAGCACAATCATCTGCAAACAAAAAATTATGCACCAAGACTCTTTCCACTATAGTTTTGTCTTGTAGCCTTTTCAAGTTGAAGAACTTAATATCAGTATGTTAGCTGACTTTGATTCCATGTTTGTCCTCATTGAAGGCATTTGACAACATGGCTGAAAATATCATACCAAAAAGCATAAAATCAAGCATATACCCTTGTTTCACTCCATTGGTGACTGGGAAATCCCAAGAGCATTGTCAAATTGTCTAGAACCTGGGCAAACATGCCATCGTGAAATAGACATACCTAGTGATGAACTTCTCTGGGTAATCAAATTTTGATATAATTTTCCATAAGCCCATATGACTTACAGTGTCAAAGGCCTTAGTCATGTCTACAAATGTTGTATGCAGACCTCTGTTCTGCTCCTGGAATTTTTCCTGGAATTGTAGGGCAGTAATCACCATATAAACTGTTCCTTGGGCCCTTCTGAAGCTACACTGTAAGAGGATCTTACGGAGGTCCTTTCTTGAACTAAACCGCCAAGCATTCCAAATCTATTGCAAACAACAGATTTCCATTAGGTTGGTCACATTGTTTGAATGCCAAATGTTTTCTTCTGCTCCACCCCCCCCAAAAAAAAGTGTATTTTATGAAGAACTCACACAGGGCAAGCTCTCACAAGGTGGTCAGAAGAAAAAGAAAAAAAAAAAAAAAAACAATACAAGGACACTCTCAAGGTATCTTAAGTACTTTAGAGTTGATTGTATGACATGGGAGACACTGGCATAGGACCACCCAGCATGGCATGCCCTCATCAGAGAAGGTGTGGTGCTTTATGAGCAAAGCAGAATTAAATTAGCTAAAAACAAACAAATAAAACAAAACAAAACAAAACAAAACAAAACAAAACAAAAACACACACACACACACACACACACACACACACACACACACACACAAAAAAAAGAAAAAAAGAAAAAAAAACATGAGGTACAAAATTAGAGAAGTATCCCAAATGTTCACATGGGCTATTTTGTCTAACCTATCACAGTGCATTTTGAGCTCATATTGGTCTTATCAGCCACTGTCAGACACATTTTAACTTGACTCTAACATAGTGATGTCAATTTGGTGAAGGACAACGATCAATCGATCATTTTGTTTTATGGAATAAAAGAAGTATTTCTTTAACATTATACAATTTAAAAATAAGATGATTGCACTTATGTATAATGTGCTAATCCTTTTAAATATAAAATAATCATGTAATTTTTCCTTTTTCTTTTTTCTTTATTTAGTATTTTATTTCCCTCAGTTTCATGTAAAAACAATTTTTGATATTCATTTTTAAAATTTTGAGTTCCAGATGCTCTTCCTTCCTTCCACCAATCCCCTCTGCCCATCATTGAAAAGAAAAGCTATTCAATATACGTTATACAAGTATAATCATACAAAATATTTCCCTAATAATCATGTTGTAAAAGAAAACACAGACCAAAAATTAAAATAAAATAAATCTCAAGAAAAATAAATATTCAAAAAAGTAGCTTTCAATCTGTATTTAGACACCATCACTTTTTTTCTGTGGGTATAGATAATACTTTTCATCATAAATCTTACAGAGTTGTCTGGGATTACTGTATTGCTGAAAATAGCTAAGTAATTCACAATTAATCATCTTACAATACTACTGCTACTTTGTGCATAGTACATTTCATGTTGCATCAGCTCATGGATGTCTTTCCAGTTTTTTTTTTTTTTTTGAAAGTACCTACTCATCATTTCTTCTAGTTCAATACTAATCCATTATAATCACGTATCATAATTTGTTCAGCTACTCCCCAATTGATGGGCATCCTCTCAATTTTCAATTCTTTGCTGCAAAAAAGAACTGATATGAATAATTTTTGTAACATTTAATTAGTTTTCCATTTTTTCTCTCTTTTTTTTCTTATTTAGAATTTTTTTTCCACAATATAAATGCATGAGTAATTTTTTTATAATATTATGCCTTGTATTCATTTTTCCAAATTATCCCTCCTCCCTCCACTCCCTCCCCCCGATGACAGGCAATCCCATACATTTTACATGTGTTACAATATAACCTAGATACAATATATGTGTGTAAATATCATTTTCTTGTTGCACATTAAGTATTAGCTTCAGAAGGTATAAGTAACCTGGGTAGATAGACAGTAGTGCTAACAATTTACATTTACTTCCCAGTGTTCCTTCTCTGGGTGTAGTTATTTCTGTCCATCATTGATCAACTGGAAGTGAGTTCGACCTTCTTTATGTTGAAGATATCCACTTCCATCAGAATACATCTTCATACAGCATTGGAGTGTACAGCGATCTTCTGGTTCTATTCATTTCACTCAGCATCAGTTCATGTAAGTCTCTCCAAGCCTCTCTGTATTCCTCCTGCTGGTCATTTCTTACAGAGCAATAATATTCCATAACCTTCATATACCATAATTTACCCAACCATTATCCAACTGATGGACATCCATTCATCTTCCAGTTTCTAGCCACTATGAAAAGAGCTGCCACAAACATTTTGGCACATACAGGTCCCTTTCCCCTCCTCAATATTTCTTTGGGATATAAGCCCAATTGCAGCAATGCTGGATCAAAGGGTCACAGTTTGATAACATTTTGGGCATAGTTCCAAATTGCTCTCCAGAATGGTAGGATTCTTTCACAACTCCACCAACAATGTATTAGTGTCCCAGTTTTCCCACATCCCCTCCAACATTCATCATTATTTCTTCCTATTATCTTAGCCAATCTGACAGGTGTGTACTGGTATCTCAGAGTTGTCTTAATTTGCATTTCTCTGATCAGTAGTGATTTGGAACACTCTTTCATATGAGTGTATATAATTTCAATTTCATCATTTGAGAAATGTCTCTTCATATCCTTTGACCATTTATCAATTGGAGAATTGTTTGATTTCTTATAAATTAGGGTCAGTTCTCTATATATTTTAGAAATGAGACCTTTGTCAGAACCTTTAACTTTAAAAATATTTTCCCAATTTGTTACTTCCCTTCTAATCTTGTTTGCATTAGTATTGTTTGTACAGAAACTTTTTAGTTTGATGTAATCAAAACCTTCTATTTTGTGATCAATGATGATCTCTACTTCTCCTCTGGTCATAAATTCCTTCCTCTTCCACAGGTCTGAGAGGTAGACTATTTTCTGTTTCTCTAATCTATTTATTATCTCATTTTTTTATGCCTAAATCATGGACCCATTTTGATCTTATCTTGGTATATGGTGTTAAGTGTGGATCCATATCTATTTTCTGCCATACTAATTTCCAGTTTTCCCAACAATTTTTTCAAATAATCAATTTTTATCCCTAATGCTGGTATCTTTGGGTTTGTCAAAGATTAGATTGCTATAGATGTACCCTTTTTTGTCCTTTGTATCTAATCTGTTCCACTGATCTACCGTTCTATTTTTTAGCCAGTACCAAATGGTTTTGGTGACTGCTGCTATATAATATAGCTTTAGATCAGGTACACTTAGACCACCTTGCTCTGACTTTTTTTTTTCATTAGTCCCCTTGCAATTCTCGACCTTTTATTTTTCCATATGAATTTTGTTGTTATTTTTTCTAGGTCATTAAAATAGTTTCTTGGGAGTCTTATTGGCATAGCACTAAATAAATAGATTAGTTTGGGGAGTATTGTCATCTTTATTATATTCTCTCGGCCTATCCAAGAGCACTGAATGTCTTTCCAATTATTTAAATCTGACTTTATTTTTGTGGCAAGTGTTTTGTAATTTTTCTCATATAATTCCTGAATATTCTTTGGTAGATGGATTCCCAAATACTTTATACTCTCAACATTTTTCTGGAATGGAATTTCTCTTTGTATCTCTTGCTGTTGAATTTTGTTGGTGATATATAAGAATGCTGAGGATTTATGTGGATTTATTTTGTATCCTGCCACTTTGCTAAAATTCTGAATTATTTCTAATAGCTTTTTAGCAGAGTCTTTGTGGTTCTCTAAGTATACCATCATGTCATCTGCAAAGAGGGACAGCTTGGTTTCCTCATTTCCTACTCTAATTCCTTGAATCTCTTTCTCTTATTGCCGAGGATAGCATTTCTAGTACTATATGGAATAGTAATGGTGATAGTGGGCAACCTTGTTTCACTCCTGATCTTACTTGAAAAGGTTGCAGTTTATTTCTATTGCATACTATGCTTACTGACAGTAGTAAATATATGCTCCTGATTATTCTAAGGAATAGTCCATTTATTCCTATACTCTCAAGAGTTTTTAGTAGGAATGGTTGTTGGATTTTGTCAAATGCTTTTTCTGCATCTATTGAGATGATCATTTGGTTTTTATTAATTTGATTATTAATATGGTCAATTATACTAATAGTTTTCCTAATATTAAACAAGCCTTGCATTTCTGGTATAAATCCTACTTGATCATAGTGTATTATCCTGGGGATGATTTTCTAAAGTGTTTTTGCTAATATCTTATTTAAGATTTTAGCATCAATATTCATTAAGGACATTGGTCTATAGTTTTCTTTCTCAGTTTTCCATCTACCTGGTTTAGGTATCAGTACCATGTCTGTGTCATAAAAGGAGTTTGGTAGGACTCCTTCATCCCCTATTTTTTCAAATAGTTTATATAGCATGGGGGCTAATTGTTCTTTATATGTTTGGTAGAATTCACATGTAAATCCATCTGGTCCTGGGGATTTTTTCCTGGGGAGTTGATTAATAGCTTGTTCTATTTCTTTTTCTGAAAGGGGACTATATAAGCAATTTATCTCCTCCTCTGTTAATCTAGGAAGCCTATATTTTTGGAGGAAGTCATCCATTTCACTTAAGTTATCAAATTTAATGGCATAAAGTTGGGCAAAGTAACTCCTTATTATTTCTCTAATTTCCTCTTCATTGGTGGAAAGATCCCCCTTTTCATTTGTAAGACTAACAATTTGATTTTCCTCTTTGTTTTTTCTGAACAGATTTACCAAAGGTTTATCTATTTTACTGGCTTTTTCATAAAACCAACTCTTGGTTTTATTTATTAATTCAATAGTTTTTTTTTTTTTTTTTAACTTTCAATATTATTGATTTCTCCTTTTAATTTTTGTATTTCAAGTTTAATATTTGGTTGGGGGTTTTTAATTTGGTCTTTTTTTAGCTTTTTAAGTTGCAGGCCCAATTTGTTAATCTTCTCTTTCTCTATTTTCTTCAAATAAGCCTCTAAAGATATAAAATTTCCCCTTATTACTGCTTTAGCTGCATCCCACAGATTTTGGTATGATGTCTCATTATTGTCATCATCTTGGGTGAAATTTTAATTGTTTCTATAATTAGCTGTTTCACCCAGTCATTTTTTAAGATGAAATTATTCAATTTCCAATTACTTTTTGGTCTATTTACCCCTAACTTCTTACTGAATGTAGCTTTTATTGCATTGTGATCTGAGAAGAAGGCGTTTATTATTTCTGCCTTCCTACATTTGCTTTTGAGATCTTTATATCCTAATATATGGTCAATTTTTGCATAGGATTCATGAACTGCTGAGAAGAAAGTATATTCCTTTCTATTGCCATTCAGTTTTCTCCAAAGGTCTATCATACCTAGTTTTTTGTAATGTTCTATTTACTTTTTAAATTTCTTTCTTATTTGTTTTGTGGTTTGATTTGTCTAAATCTGAAAGTTCAAGGTTGAGATCTCCCACTCTTATAGTTTTTTTGTCTATTTCTTCTTGCAATTCTCTTAAATTTTTCTTTAGAAAGTTAGATGCTATACTACTTGGTGCATATATGTTTATTATTGATATGGCTTCTTTATTTATGCTACCTTTCAGTAGGATATAGTTTCCTTCCTTTTCTCTTTTAATTAGATCAACTTCTGCTTTTGCTTGATCTGAGATAAGGATAGCTACCCCTGCTTTTTTGGCTTTACCTGAATCATAATAGATTCTGCTCCACCCTTTATCTTTACTCTGTATGTGTCTCCCTGCTTTAAGTGTGTTTCCTGTAAACAACATATTCTAGGGTTCTGACTTTTGATCCAGTCTGCTATCCGTCTCCGTTTGATGGGAGTGTTCATCCCATTCACATTTACAATTAAAATTACTAATTCTGTATTTCCTGCCATCATATTATCCCCAGATTATGCTTTTTCCCTTGACCCCCCTGAACCCCTTGCCCGATATTTAATTTATAGACCCCACTTTTGATGCACAGCCCTCCCTTTTTTTAGTATCCCTCCCCCCTCCCTCCAAGGCCCTTCCCTTATTCTCCTTTTCCTTTTCCCTTTTCCTCTCCCCCCTTTTAATGAGGTGAGAGAGAATTCTCTGAAAAACAAATATGTCAATTATTTGCTCTTTGAGCCTCTTCTGATGAGAGTAAGATTCACACAGTGTTTTTCCCCCTCTCTAAATTCCCTCAGATATGGTGTATTTTCTATGCCTCTTCCTGGGATGTAGTTTCCCTCTTTTTATCACTCCTTCCCCTTTTTCTGATACTACCCCCTTCCCTTTACTACACTCCCCTTTTTCTTATATCAGTAAAATCAAATTATCCATGTGTACTTTCTATATATCCACAACAGAGATATATTTCTCAAGGGTTCTGTGTACCTTTTTGTGTTTCTCTTCAGTCTTGTGGATGTAGATCAAATTTTTTGTTTAAGTCTGGTTTTTTTCTTAGAAACATATGGAATTCCTCTATTTCATTGAATGACCATCTTCTTCCATGGAAAAAGATGTTAAACTTAGCTGGGTAGTTTATTCTTGGTTGCAATCCTTGATCTTTTGCCTTTTGGAATATCAGGTTCCAGGCCCTTCTATCTTTTAATGTGGAGGCAGCCAGATCTTGTGTGACCCTGATTGTGGCACCTTGGTATTTAAATTGTTTTTTTCTAGCTGCTTGCAAGATTTTCTCCTTTGTGTGGTAATTCTGCAGCTTAGACACAATATTGTGTGGTGTTCTTTTTTTAGGGTCTATTTCAGAAGGAGTTCGATGAATTCTTTCCACGTCTATTTTCCCTTCTGTTTCTATTATCTCTGGACAGTTCTCTTTTATGATTTCTTGTAAAATAGAATCTGTGCTCTTTTTTTGGTCATAGTTTTTGGGAAGTCCAATGATCTTCAGATTATCTCTCCTCGATCTATTTTCCAGGTCTATAGATTTTTCCAGTAAGTATTTGATGTTATTCTCCAGCTTTTAATTTTTTTGTTTTGTTTTGTTTTGTTTGACTGATTCTTTGGTTCTCAATGAATCATTCATTTCTATTTGTTTCATCCTGAATTTTAAAGAGTTATTTTCTTCATTCACAGTTTTTAGTTCTTTTTGTATATGCCCAATTTGGTTTTTAAATGAATTATTTTGCTCTATTGAATTTTTTTCCATTTCCCTAATTTTTTTTAGAAAATTATTTTCTTTTTCCAATTCAGAAATCCTATTTTCTTGAGACCTTTTTATCTTTTCCAATTCAGAAATCCTACTTTCCTGTGATTTTTTAATCTTTTCTAATTCACAAATTTTGTTTCCCTGAATCTCCTATGAATTCTTTATTTTTTCCAACTCCATTTTCAAAACGTTGTTATTCTCTATCATAGCTTCTCTTTCCTTTCCCCAATTTTCTTTAAACTCTCTTAATTTTCTAATAGTCTCTTCTAGGAGAGAGTTATGTGATGGGGGGCAGGAATCATTCCCCTTTAGGCTATTATGTGCTGACTCTCTGTTGTTAACTTCCTCAGGGTTGGATATCCGCTCTTTCTCTGTGTAGAAAGAATTGATCTCTTTTCTAGGCTTTTTACTCATATTTAAAAAGTCTTTCGGGGTCTGTCCCTGGGGTAGGAAATTATTTATTTATTTCTTTACCAGCTTCCTCCCAGACCTGGATGGATTGCAGTGGCTCCTGTGCCTGAGCTAAGAGAGAGCTCTGGAAGAGAGTTCCCCACCCCCTCACTGGAAGTGCTCCAGAGGTGATTAGCACGGAGCTCTGTGTCCTAGTGACTTCCCTGAGGTTTAAGACTGAACAGTAACGGTGACACAAAGCCCAGCCTATGTGTCCTGGTGGGGCGTGGATGTCAGCAGCTGACATGAAAAGCCCCTGTCCTCAAACTGGAAGCGTCTGCCTTATTTCAAAGGTTCCACTTCTCTGGTACTTTTGGGGCTAAGTTCCACAGCCTCCAGCCGAGCAAGGCTTTATGTGTTACCTTGGGCCGTGTCTGCCCGCTTTTCAATCTCTTAACTACCCCCAGGTGAAATCCTGGACAGCCTAAGTCGGCCACACCCACAGTGCCGAGACCTGTTGAGTCACTTCCAGAGTGGGGTAGTTCTAGTATCTGGCTTTATATTTTAAAGTGGCTTGATTTCTCTTCTGAACTGCTATTTTATAAGCAGAGAAGAGCTAACAGCCTGTGCCAGATTCTTCTATCTCAGTGGCTTCTCTGATCCCAGAGCCCTCCCCAGCACAATCGGTGCAGTGTGCCAGCACCTCACCCTGTCTGTGCTGGCCTCTTTCTTTTTCCTCCCCTTGGAACCGACCTTTTCTGTTGAAACTCCAGATTCTCTTCAGCTGGTAAGTCGTGCTTCCAGTCGTTGTGGTTTCTATCAGTCCAGTGTTATTTTTGAGGCTGATTTAACTAATTGGTAATGAGGGAAGAAGGGAGCTCACAAAATTGCATGTATCTTCTCAGCCATCTTGGCTCTGCCCCTCCTCTTGGCTCTGCCCCTCCCATTTTTTCTCTTTTAAAATAGAGACCTTTTAGAGCTATTTCCAGTTCTAAGAATATGCATGGTTTATAGCCCTTTGGGCATAGTTTGAAATTGTTATGGAAGGGCTGAATTGGTTCACAATTCCACCCAAAGTGTATTAATGTCTCATTTTTTTTTCCCACATTGCCTCCACCATTTATCATTATCCTGTTCTACCCTATTAGCCAATTTGATAAATATGAGACAGTACTTCAGAATTATTTTAATTTATGTTTCTTCAAATAATAGTTAATTAGAGAAATTTTTTCTTATTACTATAGATAACCTTGATGGCTTCATCTGAAAGTTGTTCGTATATTTTGATCATTTATCAATTGAGGAATGAATTTACTTCCATGAATGGCACTCAGTTCTTCATATGTTTGAAAAATGAGGCTTTTATCACAGAAACTTACTTCAATTGTTTTTCCACAATTAATATTGCTAACTGCATTCATCCCACCCTTGTTTATTCTATTCTCTCTCTCCTTTCACACTGTCCCTCCTACCTTGCTTCTAACTTCCCTTGCCCCAATTTACCCTCTTTACTACCTCTTCTCTTCCCCCTTCTACTTTTCTATACCCAGTTGAGTGTGTATGTTATTCCTTCTCTGAGCAATTTTTTATTTAATGCAGGAAAAGTTTTATTTTGCATTCATGCAAGAATGGGTGCCTACGTGATTAGACATACCTTTGAAACTCCAAAGGCAGCATTTTATTTTCTAACCTTAAGCACAAGTTCCTCCCCGAATTTCCCATTAATTAGATGTTACAGAAATTAGCCAGTTCCTAACCCATATTCTAGAAGGGGAAAAATAACAGAGGAGGGTTAAGGGAAAAGAACCCAAAAGATTGTTTTCAAATCTCTGGCCACCACCCCTGATTACAAAAGTCAGTCCCTGGCCCCAAAGAGTTTACTTTCTTTGGGAGGAAGATAAACCTCCACCGTCTATTATTCTTTGATGTTCTTTGGGGTTTTAGTTTTCTAATTTAAGTTTCATTTCCCCAATTTAATTTTCTGGGGAAACAAAATAAAGGTATAGCCATATCTTACAATTTCTACTTTTTTTTTTTTTTTTTTTTTTAATAATTTTCTTTCCACATCATTTTTAACCCTGAAATATGGCTGATACGTTTTTACATCCTACTTCATAAAAATCTATTAACCCTTGCATAGATCTCTTTACAAATCTTTACAGGATGATAATCAATTTCTGAATTCTCTGATAATTCTTCTGATAGGAAATTACCTAGCACACATTTTCTCCTTTCTGCTTAAAACTTTTCATGAGGCATTTTATTTTCCCATGCCATTCTGTTAGTGACATTTAACAACTCTGCTATTCCCTTTACCGCTTTTCTAGTGTTACTTATCCAACAATATTGACTTACTAGAGTAGGAATGACCCAAATCTAAAAATGCTATTTCTAATCTTTAATTCAACATTTGTTATCCTTGACTCAATTCTTCCTGATTTAGTCTTATTTTCTTCATCAAATGTCAAGGTAAAAGGAATAGCCAATTGGATCAGTGCACAGATACCATTCAGTGGCCAGCAAAGCAGGTTTGAGAGTACTGCCTCCACAACACCACCAAAGTTTTGCTTGGGGTATGCTCATCCCTGAGAATTTGCCTGAGCTACCCTCAAGTACATTCCAGACTCAGGAACATGCCACTATAGTCTCTAGATTTTGGAATCTTTCAGCCTGCAAGAGTGAAAGAGGCAAACTTATTGATCTCCAGAGCTAAGGGGCTAGTATAAAGCATTGAAATTCTCTCTAGGAATGTTATTTTGCAAGCAGGAGGAATTCATGCGCATATTTTTCTTTTCTTTTTTTTTTTTTTTTTCATTTTTCCAAATTATCCCCTCCCTCCCTCCACTCCCTTCCCCCGATGGCAGGTAATCCCATACATTTTACATGTGTTACAATATAACCTAGATACAATATATGTGTGTAAATACCATTTTCTTGTTGCACATTAGTTATTAGCTTCCGAAGGTATAAGTAACCTGGGTAGATAGAGAGTAGTGCTAACAATTTACATTTACTTCCCAGTGTTCCTTCTCTGGGTATAGTTATTTCTGTCCATCATTGATCAACTGGAAGTGAGCGATCTTCTTTATGTTGAAGATTTCCACTTCCATCAGAATACATCCTCATACAGTATTGTTGTTGAAGTTTATAGTGATCTTCTGGTTATGCTCATTTAACTCATCAACAGTTGATTTAAGTCTCTCCAAGCCTCTCTGTATTCCTCCTGCTGGTCATTTCTTACAGAGCAATAATATTCCATAACCTTCATATACCACAATTTACCCAACCATTCTCCAATTGATGGACATCCATTCAACTTCCAGTTTCTAGCTACAACAAAAAGAGCTGCCACAAACATTTTGGCACATACAGGTCACTTTCCACTCTTTAGTATTTCTTTGGGATATAATCCCAATAACAGCAATGCTGGGTCAAAGGGTATACATAGTTTGACAACTTTTTGGGCATAGTTCCAAATTGCTCTCCAGAATGGCTGGATTCTTTCACAACTCCACCAACAATGTATCAGTGTCCCAGTTTTCCCACATCCCCTCCAACATTCATCATTATTTGTTCCTGTCATCTTAGCCAATCTGACAGGTGTGTAGTGTTTTCTCAGAGTTGTCTTAATTTGCATTTCTCTGATCATTAGTGATTTGGAACACTCTTTCATATGAGTGGATATAATTTCAATTTCATCATCTGAGAATTGTCTGTTCATATCCCTTGACCATTTATCAATTGGAGAATGGTTTGGTTTCCTATAAATCAGGGTCAGTTCTCTATATATTTTAGAAATGTTTTGTCAGAACCCTTACTTTTAAAAATATTTTCCCAATTTGTTACTTTCCTTCTAATCTTGTTTGCATTAGTATTGTTTGTACAGTTTTCCCAACAGTTTCTTCCGAATAATGAATTTTTGTCCCTAATGTTGGTATCTTTGGGTTTGTCAAAGATTAGATTGCTATAGATGTACCCTTTCTTGGGAGTCTGATTGGTATAGCACTAAATAAATAGATTAGTTTGGGGAGTATTATCATCTTTATTATATTCTCTCGGCCTATACCGACTATTCTTTGTTTATACTCTTATTTCCGAGGCTAGCGTTTCTAGTACTATATTGAATAGTAATGGTGATAGTGGGCAAACTTGTTTCACTCCTGATCTTACTGGGAAAGGTTGCAGTTTATTTCTATTGCATATTATGCTTACTGACGGTCTTAAATATATGCTCCTGATTATTCTAAGGAATGGATGTTGGATTTTGTCAAATGCTTTTTCTGCATCTATTGAGATGATCATATGGTTTTTATTAATTTGATTATTAATATGGTCAATTATACTAATAGTTTTCCTAATATTAAACCAGCCCTGCATTCCTGGTATGAATCCTACTTGATCATAGTGTATTATCCTGGGGATGATTTTCTGAAGTGTTTTTGCTAATATCTTATTTAAGATTTTAGCATCAATATTCATTAAGGAAATTGGTCTATAATTTTCTTTATCAGTTGGGCAAAGTAACTCCTTATTATTTCTCTAATTTCCTCTTCATTGGTGGAAAGATCCCCCTTTTCATTTGTAAGACTAACAATTTGATTTTCATCATTGTCATTATCTTGGGTGAAATTTTTAATTGTTTCTATAATTTGCTCTTTCACCCAGTCATTCTTTAAGATGAGATTATTCAGTTTCCAATTACTTTTTGGTCTATTTATCCCTAACTTTTTACTGAATGTAGCTTTTATTGCATTGTGGTCTGAGAAGAAGGCATTTATTATTTCTGCCTTCCTACATTTAATTTTGAGATCTTTATGTCCTAATATATGGTCAATTTTATTTACTCTTTGATCCTCTTTTGATGAGAGTAAGATTTACACAATGATTCTCCCCCTCTCTAAATTCCCTCAGATATGCTGTATTTTCTATGCTTCTTCCTGGGATGTAGTTTCCCACTTTTTATCACTCCTTCCCCTTTTTCTGATACTACCCCCTTCCCTTTACTACACCCCCTCCTTTTTTTTTCTTTTATATCAGTAAAATCAAATTATCCATGCATACTTTCTATATACCCACAACAGAGATATATTTCTCAAGGGTTCTGTGTACCTTTTTGTGTTTCTCTTCAGTCTTGTGGATGTAGATCAAATTTTTTGTTTAAGTCTGGTTTTTTTTTTAGAAACATATAGAATTCCTCTGTTTCATTGAATGACCATCTTCTTCCATGGAAAAAGATGTTAAACTTAGCTGGGTAGTTTATTCTTGGTTGCAATCCTTGATCTTTTGCCTTTTGGAATATCAGGTTCCAGGCCCTTCTATCTTTTAATGTGGAGGCAGCCAGATCTTGTGTGACCCTGATTGTGGCACCTTGGTATTTAAATTGTTTTTTTTCTAGCTGCTTGCAAGATTTTCTCCTTTGTGTGGTAATTCTGCAGCTTAGACACAATATTGTGTGGTGTTCTTTTTTTAGGGTCTATTTCAGAAGGAGTTTGATGAATTCTTTCAACATCTACTTTCCCCTCTGTTTCTATTATCTCTGGACAGTTCTCTTTGATAATTTCTTGTAAAATAGAATCTGTGCTCTTTTTTTGGTCATAGTTTTTGGGAAGTCCAATGATCTTCAGATTATCTCTCCTCGATCTATTTTCCAGGTCTATAGATTTTCCCAGTAAGTATTTGACGTTGTTCTCCAGCTTCTCTCTTTTTTTTTTTTTTTTTTTTGTTTTGTTTGACTGATTCTTTGGTTCTCAATGAATCAGTCATTTCTATTTGTTCCATCCTGACTTTTAAGGAGTTATTTTCTTCTTTCACAGTTTTTAGTTCTTTTTGTAAATGCCCAATTTCATTTTTTAAATGAGTTATTTTGCTCTATTGAATTTTTTTCCATTTCCCTAATTTTTTTTTTTTTGAGAATTATTTTCTTTTTCCAATTCAGAAATCCTTTTTTCTTGGGACTTTTTTATGTTCTCCAATTCAGAAATCCTATTTTCTTGAGACTTTTTTATCTTCTCCAATTCAGAAATCCTACTTTCCTGTGAATTTTTTACCTTTTCTAATTCACTAATTTTGTTTCCCTGCATCTCCTGTGAATTCTTTATTTTTTCCAACTCCAATTTCATAGCTTCTCTTTCCTTTCCCCATTTTTCTTCAAACTCTCTTAACTTTTTAATAGTCTCTTCAAGGAGAGAGTTATGTAATGGGGGGCAGGAATCGTTCCCCTTTAGGTTGTTATCTGCTGGCTCTCTGCTGTTAACTTCCTCGGGGTTGGATACCCGCTCTTTCTCTGTGTAGAAGGAATCTATGTTTTTTTTGGGCTTCTTGCTCATACTTAAAAAATCTTTTGGGGTCTGTCCCTGGGGTAGGAAATTATTTATTTATTTCTTTACCAGCTTCCTCCCAGACCTGATGGATGCAGTGGCCCCTGAGCCTGAGCTAAGAGAGAGCTGTGGGAGAGATTTTCCCACACCCTCCCTGGAAGTGCCTCAGAGGTGACTAGCACTGCTGTGCCTTGAGGGCGCTGTGTTTTAGCGGCTTCCCTGAGGTTGAGACTGAACAGTAAATGCGACTCAAAGCCTAGCCTATGCATCCCGGTAGGGCGTGGATGTCTGCAGTAGGTGATGTGAAAAGCCCCTGCACTCAAACTGGAAGTGTCTGCCAGAAACCACGGTCCCTAGTTCAAAGGTTCCGCTTCTCTGGGACTTCCGTTCCACCGCCTCCAGCTGAGCCAGGGACTATGAGTTACCGCCCCGCCCACTCTTCAATCTCTTAACTACCCTGAGGCGAAAGCCTGGATTGCCTATGTTGGCCACACCCCAGGTGCCGAGATCTGCTGAGTCACCCCTGGGATCCGGGAAGATCCAATCTGGTTTTAAATTTTAAAGTGGCTTAGATTTATCTTCTGAACTGCAGTATTATAAGCAGAGAAGAGCTAACAGCCTGTGCCAGATTCTTTTATCTCAGTGGATTCTCTGATCCCAGAGCCCTCCCTAGCGCTACCAGCGCAGTGTGCCACTACCCCACATTCTGCGCTGGCCTCTCTTCTTCCTCCCCTGGGAGCTGACCTTTCCTGCTGAAACTCCAGTTTCTCTTCAGCTGGTAAGTCGTGCTTCCAGTCCTTGTGGATTCTATCAGTCCAAGGCTATTTCTGAGGCTGATTAAATCTAGTTGGTTGTGAGGGAAGAAGGGAGCTCACAAAATTGCATGTATCTTCTCCACCATCTTGGCTCCGCCCCCCGCTCATATTTTTCAATATCCAAAAGGAATGGTACTGTCTGGGCATGGGGCAACCCACAGCACAGATGCGGAAATTGCTCTTTGTTCAGACTCTTTGCAGAGTATTTTACCAATTCTACCCAGGCATTGCTGTTTATTGCTTTCTTTAAGTCCTTGATTTAATTCTAAATCTTCCTAAGAGATCTACACCTATTATATCTATTCCCAACTAACTCTTTGAGCTATATTTTCTAAATGCCTAGCTCTTGTAGCAAACCAAATATTATTCCAAATTGGGTAGTCAGTCCATAAAATCCTCTTTCTATATTAGTCACAAATATTTATTGGACCTACTTATCTTCGGCTAGTGAAACTTCTACAATCTATAATTTGACAAGCATCAAACTGAATTGTTTTGGGGGTATCTTTCTTAGCAACAATAACCTATATCTTAACCTTATGTACCCCATGTTGAGTCCCAAATACTATTGAAGCAGAAGAGTAGAATTAATTTTATATAACTTCCCCTCTAAACAACATTGATGAACTCCTTACAGAGAACCCATTTAGACACTGGGTAGTTTAGGATTCACTTACCAATCAATTCCAGTTCCTTCCCAAAAAAGGGGGACCCAAAGTCTTTTGGGATATGGGGTGATGATCTGATCTCAAATTATTGCCTGCTGAGAATAGTCATTGAGCTGGGTCTTCCTATAAGGTCCCATTTGCGGGGACTTGAGCTGAATGAAGATCAGTAGATTGAGTCACACCCTGTAAGCTGGTCAATATAGCTATCTAGATTTGGTCATTTGAAGATGAATTACTCAAAGCCCAGAGGAAAATAAATCTACAAGAACTAGAGAGAGAGGGTGAGAAAACACTAAGAGCAGAACCCTCATTCCTGGGAGATGTCCTTATATCTTTAAAGAATCTTTAAGCAACTAGTTAGGAAACATTCTTTTAAGAGACATTACATTATAACCCAAAAGAAATTTGAGAAAGGGGGAATCCTATCAGAATAACAGAGATGTTCATAAAATCCTTCCTTAACAGCTCCCAATTATCCATTAAAAGCAGGATACTGAGATAGAGAGATTAATCCAACTTCTATCTGAGGCATGTGTAAAGTCTCTTTGCCAGTATTTTTTTTTTTTTGCCTGGACATACCATAAAACAAAAACTATTTTCACATTAGTCACAAATAGATAAAATTGACTTCCCATTGATGTAACAAAATATTCCATTACATCCCTCTAAGAAAATGTGAATATACTAAAATCCTCTTTTCTAAACCATACTAAAGATGCTTCAGCTTTAGTTTCAATAATCAATAAAATAACAGATCCCATAGCATATCAATTTAGGAACCGAATTTAATACAGGCATATACACTAACAGGCAGATGACTAGGCCAAATGCTAATTTCCTAGTTCTAAGGACTATATATTTTCAGATGGAAAACAGAAGGATCTTGCATACTTGTGCTTATGGCTTCTACTGATCACTTGCTCTGATTATAGAAATTTGCTATAAGAGGAAAAAGCAGAGGCATGATTATAATAGCTAACACTCCCACCTTATAGCCAACTCAACTCTCAAATGGTGAGTTACTGACTTAATTCATCAGATAATCACTCCCAAATTCAAAACTGAAAACAATAATAGTTATAATCCCTATTTTATCTATAAATTCTGCTAAGCATAGTTTAGGGCTTGATACATTATTTTTACTCTCATGAAATTGCAATAAGTAATAAAAGTTTAACAGGATTCACATGCAAAAGAGATTGTGCTTACCATCTTTAACATGTTTTTCTTTTTCTTCTTCTTGAACTCATCCAGGTATAAAGATCAAGCCTTAGAACATATTTCTATATAATAAACAAACATAATAGATTTGTAGTGAGAATATTCCTTATTTGGGAACTATATATTCCAAACAAGTTGCAAGTCTGATGAAATAAACTTTTTCACCTTCTTTTAGTTGTTCTGTTTATTCTGTCTCCAAGCTATTGCAGCTTTGGAAGTTCTTAGGGAGGATTCTGGCTTTCCCTCCAGTCCCCTTAAATAAGCTTCCCTTTTGTGTTAAGGAGAGAATAAGATAATTCTTAAGATTCAGATTATAGACAATATCTAAATATACCAGATTTCACAAAATTTATATCATATGTCTAGCAGAGCTGAAAAAAAAAAAATTTAAAGCAGAGCTCATATAATTTTTACAAATTCCCCAATATAAAATTTAGAAAGCAAAATAGTACCTTAAATATATTTCATCTAATAAAAATGACCTTTTTTTTTTCCCCCCCTGAAGCTGGGGTTAAGTGAGTTGCCCAGGATCACACAGCTAGGAAGTGTTAAGTGAGACCAGATTTGAACTCGGGTCCTCCTGAATTCAAGGCTGGTGCTCTATCCACTGTACCACCTAGCTGCCCCTCAGAGCTCTTTTAATATCCATTTATTTTTACTTAAAATCAAATTAAATACAGACTTGAATTTCTAGTAGCAATACTACAATATTAATGCTCACATATTTCTAAAATCTTATTCTCAAATGCATCAATTGAATATAATTTGATTATATACCAAGTAAATTTAAACACATTGTAATTTAGGTCTAATTTTGGGAGAAAATTCTCCTTCCTCCTCAAATTTCCATTTTTTTAGACTCCTTGAAATTTTTGAAATGGAAGTAAACTATTAGACCTGAGATGGAGATCCAGACCCCTGGCAGTAAAATAGCAATAACTCCTTTTTTCCTCATTAAATTGTGTCCTCTTCCCTAAACCCTGTAGAGGATTTCCTAAACCTGCTGTATAGGAGATGGGGAAAGATTTTACTGTGTAAAGTGTATTTCCTTAGATTTCCCAGATATTTACTCAACTCTAGATTTTTTGACATCCCCTCTCTTCCAGGACTATATGAAAAGTAAGTCCCAAGGGTTCCCACTTCATTACACCATTAAATTCCCCATATTACCAATCTGTCCAAACCTCAGACTCTGTAAGATCTCCCTAGCCAGAAAAGATAAGACTGGATAGACCATTCATTTACCCTTGATCTATGTACAGGGCTGCCTAACTTCTGCAGAACTTTATTTCCTTTCCTGATTTCTTGAATTTAGTAGTGGCCTTACTTATTTTCTTACTTTATTCTTTTTAAGATATCATTTCTTCACAGTCAACTGCAACTTGTGCCCTCTGTTTATATATATTCTCTAACTGCCCTAATAATGAGAAAGTTCTTATGAGTATATGTATCATCTTCCCATATAGGAATGTAAATGGATTAATCTTATTAAGTAGTCTATATTTTACCTTTCTTGTTTACCTTTTTATGCTTCTCCTGATTCTTGTATTTGAAAGTCAAATGTTCTATTCAGCTATTGTCTTTTATATTTATTAAGAATGCTTGAAAGTCCTCTATTATATTGAATATCCATTTTTTTCCCCTAAAGGATTATACTCAGGTCTTTTTTTTTTTGTAGGTGATCCTTGCTTATAATCCTAGCTACTTTGTTCTTTGAAATATCCTTTCCCAAGCCCTTTAATCATTTAATGTAGAAGCTGCTAAATTTGTGATATTCTGGTTGTGGCACCACAAAATTTGAATTTTTTTGTTTCTGATTGCTTGCAACATTTTCTCCTTGACCTGGGAACTCTTGGCTATAATATATTTTAGGAGTTTTCATTTTGATATCTCTTCTAGTAGATCTATTTTACCCTCTGAATGTAGGATCTTAGGGCAATTTTCTTTGATAAATTCTTGAAATTCTATGTCTAAGATTTTTTTTTTTGTTTTGTTTTGCTTTGTTTTTGCTCATGGCTTTTAGATAGACCAATAATTTTAAAATTAGCTTCCCTGAATCTATTTTTTAGGTCTGTTGTTTTTCCAGCAAGATATTTCAATTTTTTCTATTTTTTTCATTCTTTTGGTTTTGCTATCATTATTGTTTATTTGCTATTGTTTTTGTTTATTTTTCATAAAGTCTTTTATGTTTCATTTGCTCCATTCTCATTCTTAATAAATAATTTAATTCTTTGAGATTTTGTGCCCACTTTTCCATTTCATCAACATTTTTTAAGGCACCTTCTCCTCATTTACTTTTTATACTTCCTTTAGTATTTGGATTACTCTTATTTTGAAGTTATTTTCTTTAGCATTTTTTTCTCTCTCCTTTACCAAGTTTCTGACTCATTTTTCATTATTTTTTTTGTATCATTCTCATTTTTCTTCCTAATTTTTACCCTATCTCTTTTACTTCAAAATGCTTTTGAGTTATCCCATGGTCTAAGTCTAATTCATCTTTTTCTTAGAGTCTTTGGATATAGGAACTTTGATTTTGTTATCTTTTTCTGAGTATATGTTTTGATCTTCCTTGTAACCATAGTAACTTTATTTGATCAATTTTTTTTTCTGCTGTTTGCTCATTTTCCCAGCCTCTTGAATGACTTTTACCTCTTTATTAATGTACATCTCTGCTTCTACGATAGAGGGTACACACTTCTGAAATTCAGGGTTTTGGTGCAATTGTTTTAAGAATTACTTCTAGGGACTTGTAAGATTTCAGTTCTTTCAAGGTGGTGTGATCTATGGCCTCTCCTGGCCTGCACTCTTGTCTCTGAGTTACTGTAAGTATTCTTTTTTGTTCTATTATGAAAGGAGGGTCCATGTATCACTGTGACCACAAGGTAAGCTAATGTTCCCATGGGATTGCCACACAAAATTGAGACCAAAATCTGAGTATGGACAAAGCAAGAGTCATGCCTCAATGCTAGAAAAGAGATCCCAGTAATTTCCTTCTGACCAACTCCCTCACCATCTGTGAGTTGAAAGCTCTGGAACCACCTACTGCTGATTGAGTGGCTCTCCAGGCTTGCTCTGGTTTGTTGAGGCCTGGGTGCAGCAGGCTGTAGAGCCAACATTCAGGAAAATATAAATGAAATGTAATGAAAGTACCTTGGAAAGACATTGAAACATACTTAGGTATGGTATTATTGGTTCTAAACTGTTAATCTCATAATCAGAGGAAGCATCTTTGATTAGCATGACTGAACCTGAAAGAGGGTTGACCATGTCTTAGCTCTTCTGTGGATAAGTCTCTATTCTTCATTTGATTCTTTTACTGATGGTGATCAGACACACATCTCATCTTTTTTTGACATATAACTATGCCTCAGATTCCAAAGAATGGTATTTCAAGCACCAACCATTAGAAACTTATGTATACTATATATCCATAAAACCTATTACTATCATGCAAAGAACGTTGGCATAATTTCATTCAGATTCCCATAACCCCACGAATAGGCATAAATTTATATTTGTTCTTTAATTTTGACAAAGCAAAAGTCAGCACAAAAATTACTATCTTAAGGGAATTTAGTCAAGCAATGGGAAAAATATGTTTCAGATAACAACAGCTAATGTCACATCAATAACATAATTTAATATTCAAATGTACTTTCTTAAGTGGCAAGGCAATAATGCTATTGAGATTATTAACACTTAATTAGTAACATAGCTTTTAGTGAATGTATGAATGAACAAACTTATGAATAAGCATAAAGTTTACACAATCAAATACAAAATCCTCTGTTTGGCATTCAAAATCTTTCATAATCTACCCTCTTCATACCTTCCCATTGTTCATACACATTACTCCCTCCACTGTATTTCTTGATCCAGTGACACTGGGATCCTTGTTTTTTCATGAACTAGATATTCCAGGTCTGTCCTTCATTTGCACTCTGTTCTTATCTCTGACTATTGGCTTCCACTAAGGATCAATTAAAATTCCAGGAAGCCTTTCCCAATCCTTAATTCTATTCTCTTTCTTCAATGAATTTTCCCCCTAATTTATTCTATTTATAGCCTGTTTGTGCATAGTTTTGTTTCCTTTAATAGAGTGTAAGGTACTTGAATGTACAGTGTACAGTGTCTGGCACATACTAGATACTTAATAAATGCTTATTAACTTTCTGATTTGCTGATTTGCTTGTAAAAGCCACAAACTAAGTCATAGAATCAGAGAACTAGAGCTGAAAGGGAACTCGATGATCACTGAAATTAAACTGGCTCATTTTATACTTGAAGAAAATGAAGACTAAAGAGATTAAAATTCTACAAAGTAGTAATAAGCAGAGCTGGGGCTTAAACCTATGTCCTCTGACTACAAATCCAACACTTTATGCCCTCTATTCTTCTATCCTTTGTGGGGTTTTTGTTTGTCTGTTTGTTTGTTTGGGTGATGGGGGCTAAATAATCAGGACCACACAGCTAGTAAATGAAGGAGACTGGATTTGAACTTGGGTCCTCTTGACTCCAGATCTGATGCTCCATCCATTGTACCACTTAGGTGCCCTTGCCTCTGGACTTTGAGGAAACTTCATTTAAAAGGAATAATGATTTTAGATTTAGTTAAAAAAAACAATAGTAGTCTCTCCCATTTTTCGGTTCTTATTGATTCTCAATATTCCTTCTTAAAAAGAAATATTTCTCATTAATGTGTTTATAAGATTATCAAAGAAAAAAAAAAAAAACAAAAAAACTACTAGAATGTGTCCTAGACCAGAAGTTAGTAGATAAAGTAGTTCTGAGTCTGCCAGTTGCCATTATGTCACTCTGTTTTAAGTCTTTAAATCTGATGACAGAGAAAAATGCCACTAAAGTTAGTGAAATAACTGATAATTTTTAGGAAGCAGCTCCATGCTTGTCTTCAGTATTATAGGATTTACCCAGAAGTTTCATGATGCCATCCATTTCTTAAAAGTTCGGCTGTAACCCCAGTCCTTGTATATTACTGGGCCCTATGGAATGGCTCAAGGAAGCTCACAAATTCAAACTGACTATGGGATGAATATCCAGGCTTTGTGATGAGTTTCCCTTACTATGCGACACAGAAAATAATGAAGGACTCGGGAGGATCCAAGGCAGCTCCTTAACTACATAAAATACTAAATCATCATAAATACATATACATTTTTACATAGTACCAGGCTTCCCAAAGGAAGAGGATGTTTTTGGAGCACTATAAACTTGTGCAACCCTGCACATAGGCAGCATTTTAATGCCCTTTATTATGTTGGTAAAAAATTATCATGTAAGGTAAGCTAAATTTGCAAGATAGCTAATTTAATAGAGATTAATTAAACCATATAAGTTTAATAGGGTAGCCCAGAATAGCAAGTGCCCTGGTCAACTGGGTTCAACTAAAACATTACACAAGAGAGAACACAACTATTGGTAGGATTTTGTTTGTTGGGTTGTTATTGTTTTTCAGTTCTTGTGGTTGATTTGTTTTGTTTTGTTTTCCAGAGAACTTGAGCTGAATATTTCTTGAAATTTGTCAGCATACTGAATTGATTAACCACATTATTCCCAGTACACATTCTATGATCTTTTACATTATGACTTTGTCAATTTCTCATCCCCTAGGATGCTCAATTTCCCTTTCCAGTTGTCTAACATCACTACTTCTTGAAATCTTAGCTATCTTTCAAAATTTAATTCAAATGGTGTGTCTTTCATGAAATCTTACCTGAAGTCTCCATAAAAAAATTATTCCCCTAGGAATTTTTCTTCATCTTTATTTTAATTTACTTAAAATATTATTGTTTTTGTTTTTATGTTGATCACTCCATCAATCCTGATCACCTTTCCCACTGAAGCCACTCTTAACAAAGAAAAAGCATTAGGTTAACCTAAGTATACCAAGGAACACTTCTGGTACTCTATAATTCCCTCTATTTCTACAGAGGACAGAGATATGTTTCATTTACCCATTAACCAGACTGATTGTTCAACACAATTGATGAAAGTTTAATTGTTCTTTTATTGTTGTTATAATTTTCATCTCTGCAAATTTCAATTTCTTAGTTTAAGTTTTCTTCATCACTTCATAAAAAAAAAAAAACTTCAAATTTTTTTTCTGAAATAATTTCTTATATTAATAGCATCCTATTAAATTCAATTATCATAATTTGTTCAACCATTCCTCAGACACCATTTTGTTTACAGATTCTTTTTTATTATTGTTATCACAAAGATTTCTACTATGATTTTTTGTATCAATGAATATGCACATATGTGCATTTAGGTATTCATATATGTTATATGCATATAAAAGTTAATATGTATATATATATATATATATATGCATGTACATATGTATACAATATATAAAAATGTATTTCTTTTTTCTAGTTGCCTCTTTGAGAAAACTGAGTCAGAGAGAAGTTAAGTAACTATACCAACAAGATAGCTAGTTAATCATCTAAGGCACAGTTTGAATTCAGATATTTCAGAACTTAAGTCCTGAGCTTTATCTAGTATACCTCAAAGTATTCTTTGGTTCTAGGGGTATAAACAGTTTTGTGGATTTTCTTTCATAGTCTTAATTCATTTCTATACCTGATTAATTCAATTCACAGATCCACAAAATATGCATTATTAATGAATTAATATTCCCAGTCATGATGATATTTTTAAATGTCATCATTTTATTATCATTGCCAATTTTATGATCTCTCATTTCTCATTGCAATCCTCACAAATTATTCTGTATTATAGTTACTTTTATACAGATTTTTCCTTCATTACTTGATTGAAATCTTCCCTGAGGTGATGAACAATGTTTTATTTATCCTGTTATTATCTCAGTGTCTTACCTCTTAGTTACATTGAAGATAAGAAATTATTAAATAAACAGGTTTTAAATGAAGACACTGAATAAATTCCCCTTATATGCTGATCTCTGTGCCAAATGTTTTTAGGACTGTTCCCTATCCTTGGGAAGTCACAGCCTATTTGAATAAACAAATCTATCACATAAACATCAATGAAAAAGTCATACAGGACAAAATAATCACTGATGACTTAGTAAATATCCAGAAAATGGAAGAATCACCTAGAGGTGTGGTCAAGCAAATTTTAAAGAATGGGTAGGATTTTTTTAAGTGTACAGGAATATAAAAGCATTACAGATAAAAGAACAATGTTAAATGAAGGTAGAGAGGGAGTGGTTTCTTTAGGGTGTTAGTGAAACAATGAGGAAATCAGCATTACTCTGTGGAGGATATGAAAGGAAACAGGTATTTAGGATTTCAGTGATGAGAAGGGGTAGATAATAATTTTCATTATCTTGTTTAAGGTCTTGTCTTTTAGAAATAAGTATTCCTCCACATAGAGTGAGGTGCACTTAAAAGTCTATGGCTTCAAATATGTCTCTTTTAATACCTTGCCCAGTTAATCCTCAAGAATTAAGGCTCCTTTATTTAAGAGGCTCTGGCGATTTCCAGTCAATCTGACCTATTATGTCTTGACATTGGACTACAAACTCTGGGAGAGAGAGTGAGGTTGATGATTTTGCTTAAGTCTACAATCCAATTCACTTGCAAGTGAAGACATTCTCTTCCTGATATCACTGGCCTTCTTTGAGAAAGTAGGATGAACAAGAGACCAACACATTAGTTTGTTAACATAACAACTAACACTAGTTTATATGATAAATCTATTGATAAAATGTCTCTGGTAGAAATCAAATATTAAAGACTACAACTTTACATGCTCTTGGGATGGGATGGAATCAGAGAGAAGAAAGAATTCTATTTATGTCCAGTTGTCAATGTGCATTATAGGGATAGTTACATGATAGAGTGGATTAAAACTAAGACTGAATTCGAATCTTGCCTCAAATACTTAATAGTTGTATAGTGCTAGCCACTTAACCTCTTCCACATGTTTTATCAATGGAATCATAATAATATCTATTCCCAAGATGGTTGTAGTGATAAAATGAGATAATATTGACAAGCCTAAAGTGCTACATAAATGCTCTCACCATTATCAACTATTATTGTGATGATTTTAATAATGATGATAACAATGAGCCCAAAATTCTAAAGAAAAATTGGAGGTAACTGGACAACTAAAGAGGAAGTCTAAGAAGAGAAAATGAAAACATACTTAAATTCCATTTACTTCATAATTTGCATTTGATCGGCAATCCTTAAGATCTTTAAGTATCCTTTTACTAGTTGGAGAATTGAGGTTTTATTTTCATTTCCATTTTAAAAATATGTATATCTTTTGGGAGAAAATTATTTAGTGGTTGCTGGTCTCAAATAGTGTTGATCAACAAAGATTATCTGATATAGAAAACTAGGTTTAATATTTGGAAGAAAACTTTGAGTTCATTTAGTCCATCATTTTATATATAATTAATATATGACTCAGAGAACTGAGGTGAGTTGTCCACAATTTTATGGATATTAAGTAGAAGAGATTAATTTTATACCCAGAACCTATATTTCCAAATACAGGATACTTTATAACATAAGTTATGTGTTCATGTGTACATGAGAAGCATGTACTTTGTGTTCGCTTTCAAGATGTCCATCATGTATCCCATGAGATTTTCAGTGTGGAGACAAAAGAGAGTGACATAATATTTTAGAGAAATATTATGTTGTGATATTAGAAATAACAACAAGAATGATAATGCTTTAGGTTTGTAGAGCATCTCAATGATTAAGAATTTCAAACACCTTCATATCATTTACTTCACTGTCTTCTCATACTCTCTGTAAGTCATCTAGACGTATCATGTGTAATGGTTAGCAATATGGACTTTAAAAATTGAGACACATTGATATTATGTGATATTTCCATTACCTTGTAACTTAGGATCAGATAGGAAATATATATATAAAGAAATGAGGTTATATGTGTTATAACATTATATGTTATATATGTGTTATAACATTAAAAATTAATCTCATTTCTCTGTTTCTATCTTTCATGAGCTATGAAAAGCAATATTAAAATGTACTAATTTAGAAATTTTTGAGGAAAACCAGCAAATAGTTAGAGAGAATTTAAACATCTTTAAACTCTTTTAACAATACACATAGCTTTGAAATGGGTGGGTGCCTACAGCAAGGAAAAGAACTATTAAGAGGGTTCTTTTCTTAACTTTATATAATAAGTATCTCCTTATAATTCCATTCTCCTAGAGTGAAAGGTCTTTTTGATTTCACATATTAAGAGCCCTCATTAAAATAAGTTTTCTCTATCCAACTGTCATTAATCCTGATTTCAAAAGCATTACAGTAGATAACAAGAGAGCAAGACTGGGGGTGGAAAGAAAAGGAATTTTTTTTTTTTTTTTGTCAGTTGGATTATTGACCTCAAATTTCAGGTTAATGTGATCCTAGCTGTGCATATGCAACACTAATTTATGCTTCTGACTTGATGCATTCAGCCTGTACTACACATAAAGAAGAATCTACATGACCTAATAGAGGAGGGAAAAAAAAGGACAGGATCAGGAGACAGTAGGTTTGGGAATAATCCCAATTGTTCTAGTAACTTGCTTGAGATTTTCAACTACTTTGCACTCAATTTTCTTTCATGTCAAATAATAAAGTTGGAAATGACTTATAGAATTTTAAAGCCTGAAGGGATCTTAGAAGGAATCAATCTAACTATTTTCATTTAGTTTTTACATATAAGGAAAATGAAACCAAGTATGGCTAATTATTACTGTAGGATGATTCTAGTGTGATTGTGGATATTTGCTGTCCTACAAAAAAGGGAGATATATGGCTTTAAATCAGAAATAAATAACCAAATTTCTCTTTTAGGCAAACATTCTGGCTAGTATAAAGTCTTATTTAATATGAATACCTCAAATCATCGGGCATTGGCTTGATCTGCATTTTGATGTTCCCAGTCATTCCATATAAATTCTTTGGATAATACTATGGAAGTGACTCTGGATTCTTAAAAAGGTCTTTCCTGTTAGAAAATCTTTGAATTTTTTGAAATTCAAAAATTTCAAAATTTTGAATTTGAAAGTCTGTGTTTGTTCTGAGGACTGTCAAGCTAGCATAAAAGTTCAACACTATTGGATTTGCCCATTGGATATGAATTATTTGGTCATAGCAACTTTTGAAAGTCAAAAGCAGAAAATCATTCTCATCTTTGAGGCTTCCATCTATTTACCCATTAATGATGGCAGAATTGAAGAAAGGAGAGAAGAATATATTAAAAATTACAAATTTCAGTTTTCCTATAAACATTAACTTCAAAATTTCTAAACATAACCTACATGACTGGAAGAAATAAGCCAAATAATATTGAATTTCTTAACTATAATTAAAATGAGGGAAGACTATTTTAAATAGCCAATTAAAAATAATTATTTTTCTCAAAGTTTTTTTTCAAAGTTGTGAAAAAACACACTGTTTATTTTGGATTCATCTTGTACCCTAAGGCATCAAGAATATTATTTAATTTAGTGACCCTGTTTTTAAGTTATCACTGGCAAATAGCAGGAAAGAGTGTTTTAATCTTTGCTATTTTGCCTGCAATGCCTAATATATAGAAGGAAATTAACAAATGATTCTTAATTAAAAACAGAGGTTCTCAAACTTTTTGGTCATAGGACAACGCTATACTCTTAAATACTATTGAGAATATCCACGCAGGAGATTTATGTATAATATCTAATAACATTTACTGCATTAAATGTAAGAAGCTTTAGTATTTTTATGAAAATAATTTTGACTCTCTTCACTGTCCTGGAAAGACTTTTGAGTATCCCTGGACCACATTTTAAAAACCATTGATGTAGAAGATAAATTGAAAAAAAAAAAAATTGTGGGGTTTTTTTTTGGTCAATATTTGTTGCAAAGAATGGAAAAAAAAAAGTAGATACATTCTCTGAAGAACATTTTAAAATTGATTAAAAATATACTTTGATATTTGGTAATATCAATGAAAATGTGATACAAGAAAAATAATAAAATTTGATGGAAATTTTGAGATTAAGAGATAAAAGAGGACAAATATCAATTTTTCATAATACTTATATTTATCTTCTCAGTAAACTTATTAGGCAGAGGATTGGAAAACCCCAAGAAACAGTGAGCATGACAATATCAGAGAGGTTGCAATTAATTATATGCTAACAGGCAATTTATGTTGTATAAAGGCAGGTACATGGCTTAGTGGATAGAGCATCAGGAAGATGTACGTTCAAACTTGGACAATTCAGCTTACCTCTTTTTGACTGACTATATGGAAAAGAAAATGACATGCCACTCTAGTATCTTTGCCAAGAAAAGACTTTTATAATAAGTGGAATTTGAGTTGAGTTCTGAGTGAAAATATGGATTTCAAGAGTAGAAAGTAGGAACAAGTACATTCCTTGAATAAGAAAACATAGATGAATCATGATGTGTTAGAAACATTGAATGAAGTAAACTGTGAAAACTATCTCACAAAATGGAGACAGTGTTTTAAAAATTGAGTGAAGGTAGGCTGTGCCCCAGGCCCAACTTTCTTTCTCCAGAAAATACGTGGTTTACAAAGAATGGGATTATACAGCACTTTTCTTTGTGGCACTAAGTGCCACCTTGGCATTAAAACTCACATATAATGTAATTTAGTAATCTAAAAATTTGGTTCAGTAAGAAGTTTTTCCACATTTATGACTTAGAATATGAAGTCATTAGCCCTGACTAATCAGGGGCAAAGTTCCAGCCAACAGGGAGTGTTAACTCCAGACAAGTACAGTATATACATATAATATACACGTATAGAATATAATCATTTTTTGCTTCCTGTACTTCCTCTCTCCTTATCTGACTGCTTATTGGGAGGGAGATACACCTTTTGCTTGAGAATTTTACAAAGTAAAGTACTGATTAATTTTTTTTAAATTAAATTAGTATGTGTGTTAAAGTTGGAAACTTAATTGGTTGTTCTACCTAAAATGATTTAGTAATGCATTCTTTCTGAGATTATAGAACACAAATTTGGATTATTATCTAGTACCCTGAATGTTATTAGAATATATACTTCTAGAAAAAATGAAATGAAAAATGACATTTGTGTGGACCCAGAACAGTACAATTTGAGTCTGCAGAAATAGTTAATTTGCAGAAATATTAAAAACATTTTAGCAGATTCTGGGTTTTTTTGCTTGGCACTATTGGCTAAATTTAGTTGTTCTATTGTATTTTTAAGAAGGCCTAATTTATATGATTAAAAAGCCTTCTTAGTGAAATTGTCAAGGGGGGAAAAAACAAACCAAAAACCAACCAAATAAACAAACTGCTCTCTCTGGGTTTTTCCAAGCTTTTCAGGTTTGTGGACTCTATCTTGGCTAGGGAGTTGTGTCTGATTGATCTGAATACTTCTGAGATTTGCATTGGTACCCAAACTTTTTTTTTAATAGTTTTTATTTACCAGAGATATGCATGGGTACAACATTGACAATTGCCAAAACTTTTGTTCTAATTTTTCCCCTCCTCACCCACCCCCTCCAGATGGCAGGTTGACCAAAACATGTTAAATATGTTAAAATATACATTAAATACAATATATATATATATACATGTCCAAACAGTTGTTTTGCTGTACAAAAAGAATGGACTTTGAAATATTGTACAGTTAACCTGTGAATTACATTCAAAATGCAGGCAGACAAAATTAGAGGGATTGGGAATTCTATGTAGTAGTCCATATTTATCACCTAGAGTTCTTTTGCTGGGTGTAGCTGGTTCAGTTGATTACTGCTCTATTGTAACTGATTTGATTCATCTCATTGTTGAAAATGACCACATTCATCAGAATTGATCATCATATAGTATTGCTGTTGAAGTATACAACGATCTCCTGGTCCTGCTCATTTCACTCAGCATCAGTTCATTTACATGAACTCTACAGGCCTTTCTGAAGTTATATCCTGTTGGTCATTTCTTACAGAACAATAATATTTCATAATATTCATATATCACAGTTTATTCAGCCAATCTCCAATTGATGGGCATCCACTTAGTTTCCAGTTTCTGGCCACCACAAAGAGGACTGCCACAAACATTCTTGCACATACAGGTCCCTTTCCCTTCTTTAGGATCTCTTTGGAATATAAGCTCAGTAGAAACACTGCTGGATCAGAGTATGCACAGTTTGATAACTTTTTGACCATAGTTCCAAATTGCTCTCCAGAATGGCTGGATGTATTCATAATTCCACCAACAATGTATCAGTGTCCCTGTTTTCCCACATCTCCTCCAACATTCTGCATTATCTTTCCTTGTCATTCTAGACAATCTGATAGGTGTGTAGTGGTATCTCAGAGTTGTCTTAATTTGCATTTCACCCCAACATCTTTGACATGGGCCTCCTCCCTAGCATTCCTGGCCTGGAGAGTGAGATAGCCCCTCAGCCACAGATCTGTAACCAGAAGCCTGAGTCTAAATTTCTCAAACCCTCTTCCCCCAGGGTCTTAGAGTCTGACAATTTATTAAAGCCCTATAGTTGTATTTGAAAAGGCAGTTTTCTGCTACTTAAGTTTTGAGGCTGTGTAAGTGTAAATTGGAATTCTGATTCTGAAATTGTATGGAACTCCTGTATGCTAAAATAGTGAATTATTGTATTCTGGTATAAGTGTTTAGTAATGTGCACATTGATATTGAAGTTTTATTACTAGAAATTTAAATCTGTATTTGATTAGATTTTAAGTTAAAAATTGTGGTTCTCTTGTAACTTATCTAAAGAGGTCACATGACTATATCTCCTAATTAGAAGAATTTTGCTTGCTAAATTATATATTGAGTAATTTGTAAAATCATATGAGCTGTACTTTAACATTTTGTCAGCCCAGATGGAAATGTGGCATAAATTTTGTGAAACTTGATCCAAAGCTATTTGGAATATTAGACTTAAGGCTTATCTTGCTTTCTCCCTTTAACAAAAAAAAGTAAAAGCAGGAAAATTTGGCATATGGGGATGTGTATAATTGCAGAACAAATTGTATCTGAAAGTTGTGTAATATATCTAAAGATAAATAAGAAGATATTGAGGAGATATTCCTTCATAGGAAGGGAGTCTGACTCCAAAATATTTAGGTTGGGGTTTTAATGAAATGACACCAGTGAAGAAACTGAGATACAGGAAAGCTTTCCTTTGAGTTCTGCTGCTTTAAGAGAGGTTAGTGGAATAACATTGAGACAAATTGTGCCTAAGTATGGATTGTTAGAAATTATTGATCCTGATAAAGAAACATATTTTACTTTTAAGGTTTTATAAGAAACAATGGGTGTCAAATTGAGTGACAATTCTATACACCTGGGCATCTGCCCTCATCCTGGAAAGTAGAAAGAATGAATTCGTGGATAGAGCACCAGCCCTGAATTCAGGAGGACCTGAGTTCAAATCTAGTGTCAGACACTTAACACTTCCTAGCTATGTGACCCTGGGCAAGTCCCTTAACCTCAGCCACAGGGGGGGAAAAAAAAAATGAATCAGATTGGAAGCTATGTGGTGCATTAGATAGAGTTACCAGCCCTGAAGTCGGGAGGAACTGAGTTCAAATTTGGCTTTAGATACTTAACATTCAACACTTCCTGGCTATGGGCCTAGGGCAAGCCACTTAACTCCAATTGCTTCAGCAAGGAAAAAAAAAAAAAACCAAAAAAAAAAAGAATAGATCCTTAAGAAAGTGATTAATAAATTGATGTCAGAGTCTAAATTTTCTTGGGCCAAATGTTTGTTTGTTTGTTGTTTTGTTAAAAAAAAAAAAAAAAAAAAAAAAACTCTTCCCAGAAGTTACCTGGGACTTTCCCCATATGAAATTAGTTTTATTTGGGGGGAGAAAGGGAATGACCCTCTTTAGAAACAAAAAATAAGATTTTAAGGAATTATATACTGGTAGTATATAATCTATTTTTATCCCTTAGGAAACAAGGATTCCTGACCCAGACAATACCTTTGGAGTTTGCAGTTTGCAGGAGAGTGGATGCTTAATAAATCCAGGAAGAAATAGAGTGGGAAGGACCTTAGCAGATGTTACAGATGACTGAGACTGCAGTCTGGAGGCTAAGAACACCACGCTTACAGGACTAGTGGAAGAACCTCAAAAATGGATTATTAAGGATAATTAATAACCTCTAAAATTTGCAATTAGGAATGTTTTAGTGGGAAATGGGAATGTTTGTGGTCAGAGGGATTTTAACAATATTGGTGTTGTACCTGTTATTTATAAATCCAAAAACAGTTTATAGAGGAAGTTGAATTAACTTTTTTTTAGGATAAAGAAATTATTAATGTTAATTCTGATAAGTTTCTTTTATGTTAAATTAGGATATTCTGTATTTGTATGAGTTTTAATTGGTTGCACTGAGTCATCTTAAAGTTGTACCCATTATTTAAAGGGACTCAAAATAATAGTTTTTGTCTTTGTCTCTTTGAACATGTTTCTGCTATAGACAATATGCAATTTAGAATTTTTCTGTGTATTGAGCATTTCAAAAAGCAAAATGATTTTTGCAATGTTGAACTTAAAACCATTTACTTAGACAAGACAAATAAACTGTGAACCTTCTAGAATGAATCTCTTACTGTTATCAATGTAAGGTCATATTCAATACCTGTTTAGGATATGTGATCCTCCAGAGCTAAATTAATCTGAAGTTTTGATTAATGAGATTTGCTATTGGAGATAAAATCTCTTGGGACTGTGACTGATATTTTTGGAGTTTTAAATTAGTTCAGATATGACGTTTGATGCATCATCAAGCTAGTGAAAGAAATATGGCACAAGAAACTTAGAAGGATGTGATCCTGAATTATTACACGTGGAATTTGGTATCTGGGGTAGGATCCTTCTGACTCAAGTTTTCCAGTGGTGTTCTTTTGAATAAGAAACCACCTGATTATTCCTAAATCTGCCTTAAGGTGGAATTGTTACTACATGATTAATTGAAAACTGACAGTTACCTGCTATAAAACTGAGTTAAGGATGCTTTATCCTCTATCGTGTATATGCTCTCAGGCCAAGGCCTGAAGGGCCAATTTTGATGCTATTTAAATCAGACTCCTGCCTTTTTTTCTCTTATTGCAAGTTTTTATTACCAGAGCAAATGGTTAGAAGAAGCCATGACACAATTTTAAAAAATGTCGTTGTTATATCCTAAAGTAGGTGAGTATTTGGCCTAACCTTCTATTGCTGGATGAATGTGTTTGTCTATTTATTTTAGCATTTCTGTTGTTGCTATCTTTGGTGGTAAGCATCTTTATTTGTAAAAGGTTACCTACTCCAATCATGGGGGACATAACTGATTGAGATGATAGATGGCTCTGCTACCCAAAACCCAAGAAAACTTCAAGCAGTGAAAAGGAGATGCCATTGGAAGGTTATCCTAATAACACTTGGTGGGATCCTCCTATTCCCAACATCATACAAGATGATTAGAATGAAGGGCAAGGAAGGGAGGAAACTGTCTGCGTGATTTCATAGTTAATATTCCCATCAGAAGAGACTATTTCCAGGAGAAAATAATATTGTTTTGGTAAAAAAAAAAAAATATAACTAAAGACATCAGAAAATTAGCACATGATTTAAGCTTGGACCTCATTTTTTAACAGCTCTTGGTGGTCTTGGTTTAGAAGAGCTTGTTGCTTTATGGTTTCTCCTAATAGCTCTCAGTGAACTTATATCTGCCCTGTATGATGCAAGTTATTAACAATATGGTTCAGAAAACTGTCCAAAACCATTAAGATAGAAAGTATAGTCATGGGATTAGAGGGATTGATGGTGCTCAAGAGACAAGGGTGGGAACCCGAGCCTGGGAGGATAGGTCAGACCCTGAAAAAAAAGTCAATCAGGAAGTTGAAGAAATGTATAAACTTTGGTGTGAAGATATTTCAACTGATAAAAGTGAGAGGGGAATTGAATGCAGTGGATTGGGAAAGCTTTCTCAAAAGATGGAGGTAGTGTTGCAAAAATTGAGTGAAGGTTGGCTGTGCCCTAGGCCCAAGTTTTTTCTCCAGAAATCATGTGGTTTACCAAGAATGGGATAATATAGTCTTTTTTTTTTTTTTTTTTTTTTTTAATGGGACTAAGTGAGGGCCATCTCAGCATTAAAACTCCCATATAAGGTAATTTAATAATCCTAAAAATGTGGCTGGTTAGAAGTTTTTCCTCATTTATGACTTAGATTGTGAGGTCATTTGTCCTGACTAATCACAGCAAAGGACCAGCCTATAGGGAATGTCACCCCAGACTATATATAATGATTCTTTGCTTCCTGTACTTCACCTCTCCTTGTCAGACTGCTTGTTGGGAGGGAGACATACTTTCTTACAAGATTGTAATAAAATTCCTTTCTGCTTTTACCCTTGAGAAATCTTCTTGATTTATTTGAGCTGGTGGTCTTTGTCCCATATAACATGAAGGCCAATTTAGCCTAATTATATATGATGTGTTGGGGAATAAGGTGATGGGAGAAAACTGAAAAATAAGATAGGAGCATAATATCAAGAGCTTTCTCGTAGTTTTGGGGGAAATGCTCGCAAAGGTTAACTCCCTATGGAATTCTATTTTTAAGACAGAAAGTCAAATAAATTTATACTGCTTTCTATTGAATCACATTTTAACTCCAGCAAATTCTATTAATCTACATGCAGGACACCACATAGTTTTACCTTGGGAGAGAAGACATGAATTCATTTGATGATCATTTTTAGATGGGTTTACATCTTTTTCTCCTATTTAATCAATCAATCAACAATGATTAAGTAGCAGTTATATATCAGACAACAAGCTCAAAACTGGGAAAACAAAGATAAAAGTGGAATAGTTTCTTCTCTCAAGGAGTTTTTATTTCAATGAGGGAGACATCATGTAAATAATACACAGAAATAGAATATGCAATTTTTTTTTTAAAGTACACAAGCAACTGATGAGAGAGAAAGAGAAACCAGGATAAACGAACACAGAGAGAGAAAAGTCAATAGATTGGCAAAGAGATCGAATATTTTTTATGTTCTAGGCACCTGAGATAGATTGTAAAAGACATTACAGATTGTAAGGGGTAGAAAAATGAAGCATGCATTCCAGGAATGAGAGATAGTCAGTGCAAAGGCAATATAGTATACAAAAGAGATGGGAAATCATGTGCACCAGTGAGTATACTAGTATATCTGCAACAAAGAAAGCATAGAGAAGTGGAATATGTAAGAAAAATGGAAAAGTGAAAAGGTATAAGACTGAAAAGATGAAATGCCAAACAAAATACTAAACGGAGGCATGGAAATTCATTGAGAATGGGAAATAGTCCAAACATTCACTTCATTATTTTTTTGCAGAATTTTTATTTTTTCTAGTTTATTAAAAATGTGAGATATTTTAAATCACTTATTCTTTTATAGTCCTTCCTCTCCCATGTTTCTCCAAATAAAGTTTTAATTCCTTGTGGCCCACCATTTCTCAGTCTTCTATGAACATTAGCTTTGTTTTATATTTTATATGAGTATATAATATATAATAAAAGACTGGCCAACTAGGGTCCAATCCTTGGAGCATGGTCCTATTTGACCATTACACATGAATGTATTGGTTGATTTATTTATGACCTACAGTAAATGTAGTACCAGAAAATCACCTGAACATCCTAAAGTATAATATACCTCTTCTCAATTAAACCTTATCTGCTATTTACTATTTCGCACTCTGTACAAGGTGTCATCTTCATTATAACTGGTAATTTTCGAAGATTTGGAAGTATTCTCTGTTACAAGCTAGAAGGTATAGGAAGTTGACAGAAGTATACCTTTCCATCATTTTAAATGAACTTGAGACCCTCTACCTAGTTACTTACACTCAGGAGCAAAAGTCCAATTTTCCCCAGTGGCTTGAACTTCTTTTAATTTTACTTTGGTATTCTTGCAATCCCAAACCAATGATTGAACCTCAAGGATAAAGATTCTAGTTCCTATTTTTCTTCTGTGCACTTGCATAGTTGTAGGCACTCAATAAATATTTAGTAATTAATTGATTACCTGAAACCAATTATATTATAAAACTTCTTATGGATCTCTCTGAATGAACTCTTAGCTTTCTATAAGTGTATTAGCAGCTAGCATTTAAATTTTCATAGCTTTCTTTCACTTTTTGTTTCTTTTCAATTGCCCATCCCGAAATTACTAATACATTGATGGGATTAAAATAGTTTTTCTGTTGAATATTGAATCCTTCCCCCAAACTGTTATAATAATAATAGTAGTTATTAGTATTATTGTTTTGTTTTGATAGCAGGTATTGGCAATTTTCTAGATTTCTAAATAGCCCAGGAGGAATTTCAGAAATGTAGATTATTCAGAACTTCTGCCAGCACCAGGCTGTTTTTAGGAGATATTGTTTCTCTCCATCTTTCCTCTCCTCTCCAGTCTTTTTTCACCAGAAAAGCACGAAGAACAGATGGCCTGGTGGTTCCACTGGCAACGTATCCTTCTCTCATTCTGTTTTGCTTTGGCTAAGCTTGGAAGATTAGGTACAAGCAATTTTGAGGCCAAATTTCTCATTTGAAATGTAATTTTATTGTTAAGTCTTTTAACCTTGATCTTGTCATTATTTTTGACTGTGAGGCTGTGTAATTTGAGTTTGGATATGTGTTTCTCTTTCTGTTTGGCTGTGCATCTCTGTCTCCATTTATATGTTTCTCTCCTTTCTTTTCCTTACCTTTCCTCTCCTTTCTCTTGAAATTAAATGACTGACATACAAGAAATTGATGTTGGAGAAAATAAGTTGGTGTGTTGTGATGGAGTCAAATAAAACATGTGCGATTTAAATAGACCTGTCAAGAAAGAAACCTAGTTGGTAGAGATTTAATTGTCAGGATGGAAGAAAATAAGCAGATATCTAACTGGTTTAGACATAGAATATTAAAAGTTCTGCTATCTCTAGTGTTTTCTTTAAATAAAAAGTGGATCACGACTCAGTCAGTGGACTAAGATACTGGTTTAAAAGTAAGAAGTTAATTATCTTTTTGAAATTAGGTCCTGTTTAAACAAGTAATTTCTGCTAGAGAACTCCAAGTTGTGGAGTATTTAAAAAAATCCCTTGGACAATGTACTTGACAAAGATATCCTGTCTTTACTTGAAGACCTTCAAAGGGAAGATACCAACACCTGTCCAAGGCACTCCATTCTTACTATTGTATATTTCTGATTACTGGGGAGTTTGTTTCTAACTCAAACTCAAGTTTACCTCTTTTTCACCTTCAGTCCATTGATTTTACTTCTGTCTTCTGTACCAAAGTATAAACTAGTATAATCCCTCTCCCTGGTGATAGCCTGTCAAGTACTTGAAGACCTCATGATGAAGCCATCATGATCTCAACAAACTTGTTTTCTGAAGGTTATATATTCCCATTTCTTTTAATTGAGACTTATAACATATGAATGAGTACTATTGCTATCCTTCTCTAGATTCTCTATTCATCAACAATCCTTTATTAAGCTAAATAGTACATGTGATGATGATGATACAAATACTAAGATGGGACAGTCTTGCCTTCAAGAAGTTATATTCTCCTGCAACTGTGTGTGTGTACATTCATGCATTAGTCAATAATATGATATTTTCACAAATAAATAAATAGAATATGTGTGTGTGCATGCATATATTGAGGACACTAACAAATGGAAGAATTAGTTAAAGTCAATGGAAGAAGTTGACAGTCATTTTAATCCAGTCTTAAGGGAATCTGGAGATTCCAAAAGGCAGACATGAGGAGATCTAGTGTTATAGATATGGGAAATAACCTGTGTAAGTAAAGGCAAGGGATGCAAATATATGTACATATTAAGAACAATAAACAACCCAATTTGACTGGCACTTAGAACATGTGATATGTAGTCACTCTGAATGTAGTCACTAGAGCCAGGTTCTGAAAGGCTTTAAATGTCAAGTAAAACAGCTTTATTCCTACCGAAAGATGATAGTCAATGAAATTTCTTGAACAGAGGAAGAATGTGGTCATATTAAATTATAAGGACTGTTGCTCTCCATCTTATCAATGTCCTTTCTCAAATGTAGTTCACAGAATTTAGCACAATACTTCAGAAATATTCCACCAGGACAGAATAGTAAAACTATATAGTCCATAATCCTAAATCCTATGTCTTTCCATGAAATCTAAAATTATTTGAGGATGCTCAATTAAGTACTTAATACACAGGCAACAAGAAATATCTAATAATGTTCTCTTTATTCCAGAGGGATATAGCAGCCATAACAATACTTTAAAAAAATATGTGTATACCTATTCCTTCCCACCTTTATATTTGTAATCCTCTTGTGTTTTAAATAACCACCAATTTATGTTTGGGATAACTAGATAGAACAGTAGATAAGAGTGCCAAGTCTGGGGCCAGGAAATTTGGCATTCTAGCTGTGTGAACTTGAGCAAGTCACTTAACCCTTTTTATCTCAGTTTCTTCATCAGTGAAATGAGCTAGAGAAGGAAATGCCAAACCTACTACAGTATCTAAAAGGAGACACAAAAAGTCAGATGCAACTGAACAACTATAATTGTATTTATACCCTTTATCACAAGAATAACATTTATAGAAGACTCTAAAATAAAATGCCTTAAAATTAAAAAAAAAATCTAACTTGATACTGCCTTAGACTAAGCAAGGAAAATGTTGTTGCTATCTGTATGTTACAGATTGGGAACCTGATCTTCAGAAAGGGTAGGGGATCTTTTCCACATACATAAAATGAATAACAGTTTTTGGGAACCAAAATTCAAATCAATGTGATGCCTAACCTGACTCTAGGTTCAGTATTCTCTCTCTGTCTCTGTCTCTGTCTCTGTCTCTGTCTCTGTCTTTGTCTCTCTTCTTTCTCTTCCCCCCCATCTCTGTAACTTTATCAAAGAGATGGTTTTTGACCTGTATTTTGAAGGCTGGCTAGACTTTGAATAAGTATAGAGAAGTGGAGAGAATGGGAACCTGAGAGACACTAATATAGTAGTGCACATGAAATGAATCCCTTCAAGCTGTTTTGCATTTTCAGATTCAATGAGAATTTTCTGCTAGCTTCTTCCCAGACTGCTGATCCTCCCCCATTCTCAGCACCCCAATCATATAAATCAGTAGTTAGCATTTAAAGTACCATGAAAAACTGAGCTTCCCAAATTATAAATGGATTCATGAATCCCTGTAGTTCTCTGTTAGCACTATTTTCTAAAGAAATAATTCAGAAGAACAGGAAATAAATGAAACATATTTTAAACAATGGAAACTATCTAATGGGCTGGTGTCAAAGTGTGAGGATGGTCAGATCCAGGTAAATTACCTGTTTGATAGAAGTAAATTGTCTGAATTTTCCTAAAAATGTCCCTTACAAGATATTTTCCCCATATACATCAGAAAATGATGGAAAGGAAATCCTGAGACTATGTAACTATATAGATTACCTTTCTGAGTGGTCATTAAAAAATGTCATTCATATGTAGCCCAGTTTATGGTGGTAAATATTTAGCAACTAACTCTCAAAAAAAGTACATATGATACATTCAAGCTCATTCTGCATTATTAATATTTTATACACCATTTGATCAAATTTACAAAACAATAAATCAAGCCTTTTGAAAATTTCCGAAGATGGCGGAGAAGAAACACACGACTCAGTGAACGTCCTCACTCCCTCACAACCAATTAGATAAATTAAGTCTCAAAATTAGCTCAGGACTGATAGATACCACAAGGACTGGAAGCACGACTTACCAGCTGAAGAGAATCTGGAGTTTCAACAGGAAAGGTCAGTTCTCAGGGGAGGAATAAGAGAGACCAGCACAGATGGTGGGGTAGGGGCACACTGCGCCCATTGCGCTGGGAAGGGCTCTGGGATCAGAGAAGCCACTGAGGTAAAGGAATCTGGCACAGGCTGTTAGCTCTTCTCTGCTAATTATTTAGCAGTTCAGAAGAGAAAGCCAAAATATTTTAAAACTCAGATTAGATTTTCCCCGGACCCTGGGGGTGACTCAGGCACAGATCTCGGCACCAGGGGGTGTGGCCTCAGCTACCTCCTGAGAATAGTTAAGAGACTGACAAGTGGGTGGATACGGCCCAAGGCAACACACACTGCCTAGCTTAGCTGGAGGGAGTGGAACTCAGCTCCAGGAAGTCCCAGAGAAGCAGAACCTTTGAACTAGGGACCACGGTTTCTGGCAGACACTTCCAGTTTGAACACAGGGGCTTCTCACGTCACCTGCTGCAGACATCCACTCCCCACCCGGACACATAGGCTGGGCTTCGTGCTGTCTTCACTATTCTACGCCCTCGAAGCACAGTAGTGCTAATCACCTCTGAGGCACCTCCAGGGAGGGGGTGGGGAACTCTCTCCCAGAGCTCTATCTTAGCTCCGGCGCAGGGGCTGCTGCATCCATCCAGTCTGGGAGGAAGCTGGTAAAGAAGTAAATAATTTCCTACCCCAGGGACAGACCCCAAAAGATTTTTTTAAGTATGAGCAAAAAAGCTAGAAAAACTATAGATTCCTTCTATACAGAGAAAGAGCGGGTAACCAACCCCGAGGAAGTTGACAGCAGAGAATCAGCAGACAACAACCTAAAGGGGAACGATTCCTGCCCCCCATCACATAACTCTCTCCTAGAAGAAGCTCTTAAAAAATTGAGGGAGATCGAAGAAAAATGGGGCAAGGAAAGGGAAGTTATGATAGAGAATAACAACGTCCTGAAATTGGAGTTGGAAAAAAATAAAGAATTCACAGGAGATGCAGGGAAACAAAATTAGTGAATTAGAAAAGGTTAAAAAAACACAGGAAAGTAGGATTTCTGAATTGGAAAAGATAAAAAAGTCTCAAGAAAATAGAATTTCTGAATTGGAAAAAGAAAATAATTCTCAAAAAAAAAAATTAGGGAAATGGAAAAAAATTCAATAGAGCAAAATAATTCATTTAAAAACGAAATTGGGCATTTACAAAAAGAACTAAAAACTGTGAAAGAAGAAAATAACTCCTTAAAAGTCAGGATGGAACAAATAGAAATGAATGATTCACAGAGAACCCAAGAATCAGTCAAACAAAACAAAAAAAATGAGAAGCTGGAGAACAACGTCAAATACTTACTGGGAAAATCTATAGACCTGGAAAATAGATCTAGGAGAGATAATCTGCGGATTATTGGACTTCCAGAAAACTATGACCAAAAAAAGAGCCTAGATTCTATTTTACAGGAAATTATCAAAGAGAACTGTCCAGAGATAATAGAAACAGAAGGGAAAGTAGATGTGGAAAGAATTCATCGAACTCCTTCTGAAATAGACCCTAAAAAAAGAACTCCACGGAATATTGTGGCTAAGCTGCAGAATTACCACACAAAGGAGAAAATCCTGCAAGCAGCTAGAAAAAAACAATTTAAATACCAAGGTGCCACAATAAGGGTCACCCAAGATCTGGCTGCCTCCACATTAAAAGATAGAAGGGCCTGGAACCTGATATTCCGTAAGGCAAAAGATCAAGGACTGCAACCAAGAATGAACTACCCAGCTAAGTTTAGCATCTTTTTCCATGGAAGAAGATGGTCATTCAATGAAACAGAGGAATTCTATATGTTTCTAAGAAAAAAACCAGACTTAAACAAAAAATTTGATCTACATCCACAAGACTGAAGAGAAACAGAAAAAGGTACACAGAACCCTTGAGAACTGTAACTCTGTTGTGGGTATATAAAAAATACTCAAGGATAATTTGATTTTACTGATATAAAAGAAAAAAAGGGGGGTGTCGTAAAGGGAAGGAGGTCGGTTCAGAAAAAGGGGAAGGAGTGATAAAAAGAGGGAAACTACATCCCAGGAAGAGACATAGAAAATACACCATATCTGAGGGAACTTAGTGAGGGGGAGAATCATTGTGTGAATCAAAGAGTAAATAATTAACATATTTGTTTTTCAGAGAATTTTCTCTCACCTCATTAAAAGGGGGGAGAGGAAAAGGGGAAAGGAAAAGGAGAATAAGTGAAGGGACTTGGAGGGAGGGGGGAGGGATCCTAAAAAAAAAAAAAAAAAAAAAAAGAGGGAGGGTTGCGCGTCACAAGGGGGGTCTGTAAATTAAATATCGGGGAGGGGGATCAGGGGGGTCAAGGGAAAAAAGTATAATCTGGGGATAATACGATGGCAGGAAATACAGAATTAGTAATTTTAACTGTAAATGTAAATGGGATGAACGATCCCATCAAACGGAGACGGATAGCAGATTGGATCAAAAAGCAGAACCCTACAATATGTTGCCTACAGGAAACACACTTAAAGCAGGGAGATACATACAGAGTAAAGGTAAAAGGTTGGAGCAGAGCCTATTATGCTTCAGGTAAAGCCAAAAAAGCAGGGGTAGCTATCCTTATCTCAGATCAAGCAAAAGCAGAAGTAGATCTCGTTAAAAAAGATAAGGAAGGAAACTATATCCTGCTGAAAGGTAGCATAAATAATGAAGCCATATCAATACTAAACATATATGCACCAAGTGGTATAGCATCTAACTTTCTAATGGAAAAGTTAAGAGAACTGCAAGAAGAAATAGACAGTAAAACTATAATAGTGGGAGATCTCAACCTTTCACTCTCAGATTTAGACAAATCAAACCACAAAACAAACAAGAAAGAAATTAAAAAAGTAAATAGAACATTAGAAAAACTAGGTATGATAGACCTTTGGAGAAAACTGAATGGCAATAGGAAGGAATATACTTTCTTCTCAGCAGTTCATGGATCCTATACAAACATTGACCATATATTAGGACATAAAGATCTCAAAATTAAATGTAGGAAGGCAGAAATAATAAATGCCTTCTTCTCAGATCACAATGCAATAAAAGCTACATTCAGTAAAAAGTTAGGGGTAAATAGACCAAAAAGTAATTGGAAACTGAATAATCTCATCTTAAAGAATGACTGGGTGAAAGAGCAAATTATAGAAACAATTAACAATTTCACCCAAGATAATGATAATGATGAGACATCATATCAAAATCTTTGGGATGCAGCTAAAGCAGTAATAAGGGGAAATTTTATATCTTTAGAGGCTTATTTGAAGAAAATTGAGAAAGAGAAGATTAACGAATTGGGCTTACAACTTAAAAGGCTAGAAAAAGACCAAATTATAAACCCCCAACCAAAAATTAAACTCGAAATACAAAAATTAAAAGGAGAAATCAATAAAATTGAAAGTAAAAAAACTATTGAATTAATAAATAAAACCAAGAGTTGGTTTTATGAAAAAGCCAATAAAATAGATAAACCTTTGGTAAATTTGATCAAAAAAAAGAAAGAGGAAAATCAAATTGATAGTCTTACAAATGAAAAGGGGGATCTTTCCACCAATGAAGAGGAAATTAGAGAAATAATAAGGAGTTACTTTGCCCAACTTTATGCCAATAAATTTGATAACTTAAGTGAAATGGATGACTTTCTCCAAAAATATAGGTTCCCTAGATTAACAGAGGAGGAGATAAATTGCTTAAATAGTCCCATTTCAGAAAAAGAAATAGAACAAGCTATTAATCAACTCCCCAGGAAAAAATCCCCAGGGCCAGATGGATTCACATGTGAATTCTACCAAACATTTAAAGAACAATTAGCCTCAATGTTACATAAATTATTTGAAAAAATAGGGGATGAAGGAGTCCTACCAAACTCCTTTTATGACACAGACATGGTACTGATACCTAAACCTGGTAGATCGAAAACTGAGAAAGAAAATTATAGACCAATCTCCTTAATGAATATTGATGCTAAAATCTTAAATAAGATATTAGCAAAAAGACTTCAGAAAATCATCTCCAAGATAATACACTATGATCAAGTAGGATTTATTCCAGGAATGCAGGGCTGGTTTAATATTAGGAAAACTATTAATATAATTGACCATATTAATAATCAAATTAATAAGAACCATATGATCATCTCAATAGATGCAGAAAAAGCATTTGACAAAATCCAACATCCATTCCTACTAAAAACTCTTGAGAGTATAGGAATAAATGGATTATTCCTTAGAATAATCAGGAGTATATATTTAAGACCGTCAGTAAGCATAATATGCAATAGAAATAAACTGCAACCTTTCCCAGTAAGATCAGGAGTGAAACAAGGTTGCCCACTATCACCATTACTATTCAATATAGTACTAGAAACGCTAGCCTCGGCAATAAGAGCCGAGAAAGAGATTCAAGGAATTAGAGTAGGAAATGAGGAAATTAAACTATCACTTTTTGCAGATGACATGATGGTATACTTAGAGAACCCCAAAGACTCTGCTAAAAAGCTACTAGAAATAATTCAAAATTTCAGCAAAGTGGCAGGATACAAAATAAATCCACATAAATCCTCGGCATTTTTATATATCACTAACAAAATGCAACAGCAAGAGATACAAAGAGAAATTCCATTCCAAACAAATGTTGAGAGTATAAAATATTTGGGAATCCATCTACCAAAGAAAAGTCAGGAATTATATGAGAAAAATTACAAAACACTTGCCACAAAAATAAAATCAGATTTAAATAATTCGAAAGACATTCAGTGCTCTTGGATAGGCCGAGCGAATATAATAAAGATGACAATACTCCCCAAACTAATCTATTTATTTAGTGCTATACCAATCAGACTCCCAAGAAACTATTTTAATGACCTAGAAAAAATAACAACAAAATTCATATGGAAGAATAAAAGGTCAAGAATTGCAAGGGAACTAATGAAAAAAAACTCAGAGGAAGGTGGTCTAAGTGTACCTGATCTAAAGCTATATTATATAGCAGCAGTCACCAAAACCATTTGGTATTGGCTAAGAAATAGACCGGTAGATCAGTGGAACAGATTAGATACAAAGGACAAAAAAGGGTACATCTATAGCAATCTAATCTTTGACAAACCCAAAGATTCCAACATTAGGGATAAAAATTCATTATTCGGAAAAAACTGTTGGGAAAACTGGAAATTAGTATGGCAGAAATTAGATATGGATCCACACTTAACACCATATACCAAGATAAGATCAAAATGGGTCCATGATTTAGGCATAAAGAGGGAGATAATAAATAGATTAGAGGAACAGAAGATAATCTACCTCTCAGACTTGTGGAGGAGGAAGGAATTTATGACCAGAGGAGAACTAGAGATCATTATTGATCACAAAATAGAAGATTTTGATTACATCAAACTAAAAAGTTTCTGTACAAATAATACTAATGCAAACAAGATTAGAAGGGAAGTAACAAATTGGGAAAATATTTTTAAAAACAAAGGTTCTCACAAAGGTCTCATTTCCAAAATATATAGAGAACTGACCATAATTTATAAGAAACCGAACCATTCTCCAATTGATAAATGGTCAAAGGATATGAACAGACAATTCTCAGAGGAAGAAATTGAAACTATATCCACTCACATGAAAGAGTGTTCCAAATCACTACTGATCAGAGAAATGCAAATTAAGACCACTCTGAGATACCACTACACACCTGTCAGATTGGCTAAGATGACAGGAACAAATAATGACAAATGTTGGAGGGGATGTGGGGAAATTGGGACACTAATACATTGCTGGTGGAGTTGTGAAAGAATCCAGCCATTCTGGAGAGCAATCTGGAATTATGCCCAAAAAGTTATCAAACTGTGCATACCCTTTGACCTAGCAGCGCTACTACTGGGATTATATCCCAAGGAAATACTAAAGAGCGGAAAGAGACATATATGTGCCAAAATGTTTGTGGCAGCTCTTTTTGTTGTAGCTAGAAACTGGAAGATGAATGGATGTCCATCAGTTGGAGAATGGTTGGGTAAATTGTGGTATATGAAGGTTATGGAATATTATTGCTCGGTAAGAAATGACCAGCAGGAGGAATACAGAGAGGCCTGGAGAGACTTACATCAACTGATGCTGAGTGAAATGAGCAGAACCAGAAGATCACTGTACACTTCAACAACAATACTGTATGAGGATGTATTCTGATGGAAGTGGAAATCTTCAACATAAAGAAGATCCAACTCACTTCCAGTTGATCAATGATGGACAGAGGTAGCTACACCCAGAGAAGAAACACTGGGAGGGGAATGAAAATTGTTAGCACTAATATCTGTCTGCCCAGGTTGCATGTACCTTCGGATTCTAATGTTTATTGTGCAACAAGAAAATGATATTCGCACACATGTATTGTACCTAGACTATGTTGTAACACATGTAAAATGTATGGTATTGCCTGTCGTCGGGGGGAGGGAATAGAGGGAGGGGGAGTAATTTGGAAAAATGAATACAAGGGATAATATTATAAAATATATATATATACATATATATATATATATATATATATATATATATATATATATATATATATATATATATATAAAAGAATAGAGAGGAAAAAAAAAAAAAAAAGAAAATTTCCAATTGGCTCAATTTTGGTTTAATCTGGTTTCACCATATATCCTTCTGTAGCTTGGGTATATTTCTAATTTATATTAAAAAAAAAAAAAAACATTTTATGTTGTTCTATTCCATAACCCTAAGAGTTTTGTGGTTATTTTGAGAACCTTAAATATAAGACTTTGTCCAGGTATTAGAATGGGCCTTTGGGGTCTGAAGTAGAACTATCTGCTAACAGTGGTTAAGAGATTCTATCATTAGGGACTGAAGCTTTGCATGTACAAAGTCCTTAAATTATGTCAAATCAGTGGCTACTTTCTATATCCAAAATAATTTATGATCTAACTGGCTTATGTATTCATTCCAGGGATGCAAATGACAATCCATCCATTTCTGTCTATACTGTGCAACTCTTGCTTATGTCCTCCCATTAATTGATCAGAGGAGTTCCATTTAAAATCCTAGAGACCTTTATTTATTGCCCCTAACTTTTTCAGGCTGTCCACCTGTCATTTATTACTTTGCGATTAATATATTTTCTCTTCCTTTCACTTACTTCTGAAATATCATTTAATTCTCTTTTCTTTCCATATAACTTTATCAGTTATATATTGCAGTCTCTTCCCTGTCATCATGAGCTTTCTTGTGGTCTTCAATGTAGTATTCTTTTTTTCCCCAATCTTTTGGATTCTGATCTGCAATACAGAAATATTGATAGCTTATGAAAACCTACTAAATTCTTTTAAGGAAAAATATCTTTTTCATTCTATGCATTACAAAAAAAAAAAACTTGTCTAGCCTTATCTTAACACTTTTCTAGCTTCACTTCCCTTTTTTGTTGTTGTTTTATAAGTTTATTAATTTTAATAGACTTTGCTTTATGAATTATGTTAGGAGAGAAAAATCAGAGCAAAAGGGGAAAACCATGGCAGAGAAAAAAAGATAGAAAAAAAAGTGAACATGACATGTTGATTTTCATCCAATCTTCATAGTTCCTTTTCTGGATGCAGATGGAATTTTTTATCCAAAGCCTATTAGGATTGCCTTGGATTACTGAACCACTTAGAAGAATGAAGTCTTTCATAGTTGATTATCACACACTCTTGCTGTCACTGTGTACAATGTACAAGATTATACTTGTTTCACTCAAAATCAATTCATGTAAAACTTTCCATGTCCTTCTAAAATCAACTTGTTCATCATTTTTATAGAGCATAATAATCTATTATTTTCATATATTACAACTTATTCAACCATTCCCCAAATGATGGACAACTACTCATTTTCCAAATTTTTGCTACCACAAAAAGGGTTGCTATAAACATTTTTGCATATGTGGATACTTTTCCCTTCTTTATGATTTCCTTGGGGTACAGACCCAGTAGTGGCACTGGGTCAAAAAGTCTATCTTCAGTTTTCTAAACTGAAGTAATATTTGCCTAAAACACTTTGCACTTTTGTATCTCCAAACCTTTGTTTGTTTCTCTTGCATACTAAAATTCTTTCTACTTATCCAGGTCCATTATATTCAATGTCTTCCATAAAACCTTCTCTTATTTCTTCCTCCAGAAAAGTCTCTGTTCTTCTCTGACTTGCCTTGACTTTTTACTTACTTTGTGACATTTAAGTGCATAGCTTTGTTGTTTATTTATATTCATATTTTATTCCTCTTCTAGATAATAAGAGATTTTATCATACATCTCTTTATCTCTCATAGTGCCAAGAATAGTGTATTATTTATGGTAGACTCCCATTAAATATTAGTGGAATAAGCATATGTGTTTAGAAACTTCCTACAGTTTTATGAATATCTCTCTTTGTCTTCCTATTCTGTGTCAGTCTTGCATGTCTAGTGATAGCATATTGCAATAAGATAAGCAAATGCTCACAGTATAGGAAAACACAAGCATACATTCAAAAACTTCAATTCAATTAAATATAACAAGCATGTGTGCATCCTTGTGATATATCTAGGTCTTAAGGAATTTTTAAAAAGGCAACAATTTTTGCCCTTAAAATTTCATATTATTTTAGAAAAAATATATATATAAACAAAAAATTTAAAGACAAAATATACACAGAGTATTTTCCAAAGAGCGGATACTAGCAATTGAATAAATGGTATAGACTCTATAGGAAGTGATACTTGAGTTAAACTTTTACTGAAATTTTGATTCTATTTGGCAGAAGTGGAGAGGAACTGAACCATATGATGGCAACCAGTGAAAAGATTATTGTATTTAATCAATTGCATTTAATTTCAGAACTGGATGATATCAGAAGGGTCACTTAGTCCAAATTTCTCATTTAACAGATGAGGAAACTGAAGTTCAGAGAGATTAAGTAACTTGTACAATATCACATAGCTGATCAGTGTCAGAGATTCATCACTAGTCATCACTATACATTTTAAGGAAATAGTCCTCATATGATCAGTTTTTAGAGGTTCAGTTATTATTAAGAAATATTAATATTAATATTTATAAATATTTGGCAAGATAAAATGAAGATAATAGGAATTGTATTTGGGAAAAAAAGTTGATATGAGAGAATTGCTACTGAGGAAACTTTAAAAAATCATTAAATATGCTATGAAGAATATCTATAAATAAAGAATTATTACATTCTGGTCTTATACATTTCATATTCTGGTCTGATACTTTTCATATTCTGGTCTGATACTTTTCATTAGATTTTTCAAATATGGAGGTTTTTTCAAAATTCACAATCTACCATTATTTTCAGTTTATTATGAATTATAATTTAGTATTTCATTCTGATAATTAATAAAAAAAGAGCCATTCTATGACCTTCATATCAGTACAGAGATTGCATGTATCAACCTGTTTAAAGAAGAATGAAAAGTTTTCCTCCCTATTATTATGCCATAATTAGAAACCCCATCCTTTATATAGCTTCAAGGAATCTATTATTGCATCTCATAGAAATGGAATAAGATTAGAACAATTATACCAGTATTTGTAATACAGAGTCATGTTGAATAGAACATATACTTATATGAAAGGCAATAAGACATGGTGGATAGAAGGCTGGCCCTGAAGAAAGAAAGGCTTGAATTCAAATTTTGTCTTTGACATACAATTGAACCAAGACTCTAGACCTTTTAATGCCCCAGTCTTGCTAATAATGTAAGTAGTACAATAGACACTAATATGCATTGGTAAAGGCAGTCTCCTCTTGGGAGTTACTTATATCAGCGAAACTACAGACTTGATCTCAACAATATTAATACTTGATAGTTTTAAAGTTCTTGTCTTTTATTACAATCTTTTTTTTTTCCCCATCATCTCCATTCAATGAATTAGACAACTGTTATAAATCTTCTATCTCATGGGAAAACTGAGACTTGTTGGCAAAACAGTAATCTTTTCAGAGCTGGACCTCAAGTCTTTAGACTTTTCATCAACCATTCTTTCCATTACATATTTAAAGATTTTATCTTTTGTCTTGATTTCTGTTATTATAGAGACACAGTTTTAGCAGATAAATAATTAGTACTATAAATGAGGGGTGCATAAAATTTTAAATACTCTGCTTTTTGCAATCAAATACTTATCCAAGAAAAGATAAGTCAAAGTGAGAAACTGAAATTTCAAAGTAGGAAAATGTCATTTCATCTAACAGGTATTTCACATTTTCTCAAGAGTTATCAAGGAAAACTCAAACGTGAGTTTTTATTTTCCTAAAAGAATAAATAGAAAGGCAATCACACCTATACTAATTCCTCTTTGATCAAGAACATATCATGGTTATCAACACTTCAAAATCTATTCTGAATAAACTTGAGATGAGATATTGAAAAGTAAATATCTCAAAATAAGTTACACAATATTAAAAACTTACCCCCAAGCAAAAGTTGGCATCCCAATGGGAGTGGCCATGGGCAGATAGAATTCTATTTCACCATGACAACGACCTCTGTCAGGTTGTAGTCTGTCCTGAGGGAGCCACTCATTTTCTGGCAACCAGGTAAGCATCCATAGTGACCTGAGTGGTTGATTATTTAATGTAAATTAGAAGATAACAGAGAAGATATTCTTTTGAGAATCATTGTGCGTACCTGGAATCCCTTATGGCCAATGCTTAGCAGGGTCAGGCCTAGCTGAGACTTAGATGGAATATTGCCAAATTCAGACTTGGGCCATCATAAGTCAGTAGATGGCACACTTAGACCTCAATATCTTGATTAAATAAATATATGTTCTCTGAAGAAGTAAATTAAATTTACTATGGTCTATGATCAATAAGGTATTGTAATACTCAGTAACCAAAGCTTAAGACTTAGTTTGTTTCTACATTTAGATAAATTGCATCTTCATGAAAAAAATGGTAGAAAAATAAGCTATTTATCAACTGTCCAGATGTTTAAACCAGATGTTTGACAAGTATTCTTGTATATTTAACCATTCTTATCACTTTTCCTTTGACAGTTGAGATAAATGTAGACATAACTAAAATATCATGATTCTACAGTTTGTGGGATATTTTAGAAAGTACATCATTTGGTGATGTGTCACAACCCAAATAAAATTCTGCCTCCTTCAAAATGGCTACTTTGACTGTGCCAGGTGTAAGCAATTTTCATCTTTTTGACATTCTAGCACCATTGCTTTATGTACTGCATAATTTAGCGTAGAATTATACATTATATATTTACAATATTTATCATTTTTGTTGTTTATTTTTTTCAAATCTTATATGCCTAAACTATTCTTTAAGATCCATAAGAATAGGGATTGTGTTCCTAGAAAAATGTTTATTAAATACCTTTGTGTAGGGGGTGTGTGTGTGTGTATGCGTATGTGTGCATGTGTACACATACATACATAAGTCAATGTATATCAGAATAAGCCTATATTTGTATGTATATACATATGTGAATATAATATCTGATAAATTATAACAAATTTGTGAATGTCAAAATTGTTAAATACTATTTTGTAAATGTTCTACAATGTAATTCAGGTCAAAGATGGGCACATTAGGAGTCAGAGGAACTGGATTCAAATACTGTTTCTGTCAAAGTATCCGCATTAGTAAAATTAGGGGGTTCAACTGTTGCTATAACCCCTTCTAATTCAACATTCATAATTATTCAATCTTATAAACACTGTAAATGAGACACTTATTACTAATTTTTTTAAATCACTGGTCACAAAAAATACACAAAATTATAGTAATAAGAAGACTGTATGATATGGATAATGAATGGACTTTTCAATGGATGAAAAGGAAACAGATGGAGAAACATAGGGAGAGCTGTGAGGAGCTTGGCAAATTGAGTTTCAACTACATCTCTGACCTTGACTACATGAGCCTGATTGCTTAAGTAGAAAGCTACCTTGTTTATTTAATATTAATATTTAATAAACACTTATTAAATGCTTTTTAATCTATATCTACCTTTTCATTTTCTACCTCTCTAATAATAAGCAGAAACAAGATTCATTAAGGATAGCCAAAGTTAGTCACAATATCCTTTTACTTTGGCACTAATGAGGAATAAACAAAAGCAAACATATAGAATGAAAGGAAGGCACTAGAAGAAAAGAGCTTGAGGACTGATGAAGTTTATTTCTCTAGCTGATTTTTCCCTAACTATTCTCCCTGGCTAATATCTTGTATTATAGTACTATCTCTCCATTTGAACACTGGCAGCAAATTAATATGCCCAATATCTGGAACTTTGATCTTCATTATCTTTTCATTAAGGAATCATTGAAAAAAGAGTGACAACGTCAATAGCACTCAAAACCCTACACTATTTAGCCTAAGTTTCCTTTCCAAGTTTTTTTGCTTGCTTTTCCTTCTACTACCCTAATAAAATCCCTTCTTTTTCAAACTTATTTATACTGGCCCTGAATATAACTTGTGATTTCCTAATTGTTTTTTTTTGTTTGTTTGTTTTGTTTTGTTTTGTTCTGTTTTTATCAAGCTGTTCCCTGAGCCCAAAATGTTTTCTCCCTTTTTCTTCTTATTTGAAACATATATTTGACCTGTTTTGAAGCCTAATTTTTCATCTAGCTATATATGTCCTTAATTCAACTGAATAGCCTAGCCAAATTGATATTTATATATACACGGAACTCTCATTGCCGTTTATTTGGATTTATTTCGCAAGAAAGCAAGTAATGTTAAGTACTTACTATGTGCTAGGAACTGAGTTAAGAGCTAGAGTTATAAGACAAGCAAAAAGAAATAAAGTATTACTCTCAAAGAGGGAGGACAACATATGAAAGATAGTTTGTAAATATTATGGAACAGGAAGAGGGGATAGTTTCTAAGTCAATCTAGGGAACTGGAGATTACAAATATCTGGAAATGAAAGCAAACAAAATCAACCTGAGTCTCCAAAATAGAGATGCTAGAAGGAATTTAACAATGAAAAAGGGACCAACAAGATGGAAGGATATTCCAGACAGTAGCTAAGTCAAGAGTCTGTGTCTAATCAGAAGAATATTCAGGAGGGGAATAAAATAATTAAACTTACATTAGTAATAATTATAAATTAGAGTTCAGGGAACACCAGATGCAGACATCAAAGAAATGTGAACTTGGGTTCAAATTTAGCCAATTACTATCTTTATAGCCATGGACAAATAAATTTGCCCTTCTGAATAACAGAATAACATTCCGCAAAATGGGAATATTCATTCTTATACAGTTACCTAACAAGCTATAATCAAAAATCTTCTGTAAAATGTATAGTACTATGTAAACATGAACTATTCTTTTCCTTTTTACTTGTGTGATTCTCATCCCATCAGCTAATTTGTAAACTTCTTGGAGACAGGAATCACAATTTCCGGATTATATTTCTGCATGATATCCTGACCAAGGTTGGAGACAGAATAGGTATTAAATAAATTACTATTGAGTTGATCTCAAAGAAAAAAAAAATGAACACACAAGCTAGAAAAATGAAGGATGTCATAAATATGTATGCTGAAAGCAATATTTTCCATGTATTGATATAAATATTGCTTGTAAATAGTTGACAAAGTATGTGTCTATTAAGCCCTTGTCCATCGTGTTAGACTATCATTTTTGTTCACATTCTCTTCCCATGTTTTTTATGAAATGTGGTTCCTATAATTTTACTAATGAGGAAATAATGTCATTGACCAGACTACATAAAAAATGTCTTCCCTATCATGTATAAAACAGTGAAAGGGTTCATATTTCATTTAAATTTGTCAGGGGTCCCACTAATGCAAGTTAGCCACATCCAAGTTATAGTGGACAAAACAGACTTGGAGTTGAAAGCCTGCCCTCAAGGAATTTATATTCTCTTTTATTGTACATAATCTGCTAAATTATGACAAATTTACATTGAAAAATGTCAAAATGTTTTTTTTAAAAAGTCTTTAATTAGTTGTGTGTGCATAAACAAGTCACTTTTATAGGCTCATAGAATTATAGATTTTGATTGGGAAAAAGCCTTAGATCTAGGTCTCTAGTTCATCACCTTCCTTTTCCCAGTTTTTTTTTTTTTCAGAAGAAACTAAGCCACAGAGAAGATAAATTATTTTTCAAAAGTCACATAAGAAGTAATTGAAAAAGGCAAAATTTGAGCCTAGATCATCTAATCTCTAAACCATCATTCTTTTATACTATGCCATAAACTTAAGTCTTTTACTATTATCCCATCTACATATCTTGTACATTGGCGCCAGATTAATCTTCCTAATATATAATTTTGGCATTCTTTGTTTTGCATTAGGGGAATGACAAGGTCAAAGTTCTTTGCCCAACACTCCAGACCCTCTACTATTTGGTACAAATTATCTTTCCAAGCTTATTTTCCTCTACTCTTTCCTCATCCACAAAATGGGAATGGAAACAAAATCTCCCTCCCAAAATTATGGTGCAGATTAAATGAAATTATATTATGGCAAGGTTATGAAAACCTTAAAGCTCTAAATAAATAGTTTCTATCCTTAGTTTGATTCATGTTGTTATGGAACATTAAGAGACATAGAACCATGTGACTGCTATTTGTTGAGCAAAGTTAAGAGGTTCTCTCATCTACCCCCTCCAGGCAGGCAGGAAAGGATTTTTAAAATCCCAGCTGATGCTCATGCATCCTTTTATTGAAAGCTCTCCAGAGATGGTGGCTCCATCAATTCCCTTAGTAGCTATTTTACTGTCTCACAACCTTCCTAGCTTATTAGTTTTTCCTTTTGCTGAAACTAACCCTCTTCTGTGGCAATCAAAACTCATTTTCTCTTCAAGTTCTTTGTTGGGAGAGAAATTGCTAGGTATTATAATGTGGCTTATCTAGTCGATGAAATTCAGAAACATGAATGTTAAAAGAAATATATCTGAATAAGAAACACCACCTCAAATAAGTAAAGTTTATGAAAAGCTGGACTCCCAGAACAAAGCCCCCTGATTTCGAAAATTAACCTTTTTTTTTTTTTTTTTTTTGACATTAAAAGGAAAAAAAGAAAGTAACTGTCCTCTCAAAGGTTAATGTGGGATTCCTAATAATGACTGCTTTTTCTCTGTTGGCTTTTCAAAAAAAAAAAAAAGCCACAGTAGGAAGAAGAAATAGATCAATGGCAAGAAATCAGTGATTTCTGAATTAAAGACATTAGAACAAACCACTAATACTACAGTAAAGGTAATTTTCTCCATTCCCTTATATGTGATAAAATCTAGCTGAAATTATCTCTTCAGTTTCATATTTTCAAGCTTTTAAAGAATTAGACTTTTATTGCAAAAAATTATTTAACTCTAAATATAGAGCATGCCCTTTTTTTTTACTCAGTTGCTTCCATAAAAATGAGCTCCTTTCCCTGCTGTAAGTTTACAAGTAAAGTAGTATTTTCCATACAGGATTTGGAAGTAATACTATAGAGGAAACTGGACTTGGAGTCAGAAGACTTCCAAATATACTTACTAACTTTGTCACTAACTCTGTAACCCAGTTTAGGCACTTAACCTCACTTTGTCTCAATATTTCTTCACATAAAATAGGGTATACAGGGTATTAAATTCAATAGACTCTAAGGTTCCCTCCAATTATAAATTTATGGTCATATCAACTTCAAAGCAAATTGAAGCATACAAAGTGTATGTGGGGGGAAAAAAAAAAAAAAAAAAAAAAAAAAAAAAACTACAAAAACAAAACATCAAAACTCAACCCAAATCCAAATCTATGGCATTTGAATTTGATTGAGAATAAAACAAATTCTAATCTATTCTGATCACTAAAATCAAGTAACATTTATTATAGTATTTTGTTTGTAAAGTGCATTATGAATATTATCTCCTTTTATTTTCACAACTTTCACCTGGAAGGTAAGTGCTCTTTTTTACAATCAGAAAACTGAGACAGACTTTGACTTGTTCAGGGTCAATGCGGCAGGTTTAAATTTGGATCTTCCTCATACCAAGTCTAGGACTCTAGTATAGCCACTAAAATTAAATATCTATCTAATATTCACCTAGGGCTCAGTGCAATGTGAGATACTTACAAGGGGAAAGAAAAGTAACATTTCCATTCTGGAGCAAACTTTAATAAAATAGGTAATAATCTCTTGGAATTTAGGAACATGCTCCCTTTTACTGTTATACCTGGATTCAAAATAGGGTATTTTGTTTGACCTTTCTTCTCTTATGTTAACAAATTATGCAGAATTTTTTTCATATTAAAGAACAATGGCAATATTCTTTAAGAAAAATTTAACATCAATAAATGCATGATTACTTACACTTTCCATACCCTCAGCAAACTACCTCATCTCTTCTTCAAAGCAATAACTATTCTTATATGCTCCCTCCTGACTATAGTTGGTCATAAACATTTATCAAGTGTTTAATACCTCCAGGCATTATACTAAGTTT